>NC_141824.1:165000-218544 GCF_982586985.1 Callionymus lyra | reverse complement strand
AACAATAATAAACTATATGTTTTAACTCACTACTAACAATAATAAATATATGTTTTTAACTCCACTACTAACAATAATAAATATATGTTTTTAACTCCACTACTAACAATAATAACTATATGTTTTTAACTCCACTACTAACAATAATAAATATATGTTTTTAACTCCACTACTAACAATAATAAATATATGTTTTTAACTCCACTACTAACAATAATAAATATATGTTTTTAACTCCACTACTAACAATAATAAATATATGTTTTTAACTCCACTACTAACAATAATAAATATATGTTTTTAACTCCACTACTAACAATAATAAATATATGTTTTTAACTCCACTACTAACAATAATAAATATATGTTTTTAACTCCACTACTAACAATAATAAATATATGTTTTTAACTCCACTACTAACAATAATAAATATATGTTTTTAACTCCACTACTAACAATAATAAATATATGTTTTTAACTCCACTACTAACAATAATAAATATATGTTTTTAACTCCACTACTAACAATAATAAATATATGTTTTTAACTCCACTACTAACAATAATAAATATATGTTTTTAACTCCACTACTAACAATAATAAATATATGTTTTTTAACTCCACTACTAACAATAATAAATATATGTTTTTAACTCCACTACTAACAATAATAAATATATGTTTTTAACTCCACTACTAACAATAATAAATATATGTTTTTAACTCCACTACTAACAATAATAAATATATGTTTTTAACTCCACTACTAACAATAATAACTATATGTTTTTAACTCCACTACTAACAATAATAACTATATGTTTTTAACTCCACTACTAACAATAATAAATATATGTTTTTAACTCCACTACTAACAATAATAAATATATGTTTTTAACTCCACTACTAACAATAATAAATATATGTTTTTAACTCCACTACTAACAATAATAAATATATGTTTTTAACTCCACTACTAACAATAATAAATATATGTTTTTAACTCCACTACTAACAATAATAAATATATGTTTTTAACTCCACTACTAACAATAATAAATATATGTTTTTAACTCCACTACTAACAATAATAAATATATGTTTTTAACTCCACTACTAACAATAATAAATATATGTTTTTAACTCCACTACTAACAATAATAAATATATGTTTTAACTCCACTACTAACAATAATAAATATATGTTTTTAACTCCACTACTAACAATAATAAATATATGTTTTTAACTCCACTACTAACAATAATAAATATATGTTTTTAACTCCACTACTAACAATAATAAATATATGTTTTTAACTCCACTACTAACAATAATAAATATATGTTTTTAACTCCACTACTAACAATAATAAATATATGTTTTTAACTCCACTACTAACAATAATAAATATATGTTTTTAACTCCACTACTAACAATAATAAATATATGTTTTTAACTCCACTACTAACAATAATAAATATATGTTTTTAACTCCACTACTAACTGAATAAATATATGTTTTTAACTCCACTACTAACAATAATAAATATATGTTTTTAACTCCACTACTAACAATAATAAATATATGTTTTTAACTCCACTACTAACAATAATAAATATATGTTTTTAACTCCACTACTAACAATAATAAATATATGTTTTTAACTCCACTACTAACAATAATAAATATATGTTTTTAACTCCACTACTAACAATAATAAATATATGTTTTTAACTCCACTACTAACAATAATAAATATATGTTTTTAACTCCACTACTAACAATAATAAATATATGTTTTTAACTCCACTACTAACAATAATAAATATATGTTTTTAACTCCACTACTAACAATAATAAATATATGTTTTTAACTCCACTACTAACAATAATAAATATATGTTTTTAACTCCACTACTAACAATAATAAATATATGTTTTTAACTGCACTACTAACAATAATAAATATATGTTTTTAACTCCACTACTAACAATAATAAATATATGTTTTTAACTCCACTACTAACAATAATAAATATATGTTTTTAACTCCACTACTAACAATAATAAATATATGTTTTTAACTCCACTACTAACAATAATAAATATATGTTTTTAACTCCACTACTAACAATAATAAATATATGTTTTTAACTCCACTACTAACAATAATAAATATATGTTTTTAACTCCACTACTAACAATAATAAATATATGTTTTTAACTCCACTACTAACAATAATAAATATATGTTTTTAACTCCACTACTAACAATAATAAATATATGTTTTTAACTCCACTACTAACAATAATAAATATATGTTTTTAACTCCACTACTAACAATAATAAATATATGTTTTTAACTCCACTACTAACAATAATAAATATATGTTTTTAACTCCACTACTAACAATAATAAATATATGTTTTTAACTCCACTACTAACAATAATAAATATATGTTTTTAACTCCACTACTAACAATAATAAATATATGTTTTTAACTCCACTACTAACAATAATAAATATATGTTTTTAACTCTACTACTAACTGAATAAATATATGTTTTTAACTCCACTACTAACAATAATAAATATATGTTTTTAACTCCACTACTAACAATAATAAATATATGTTTTTAACTCCACTACTAACAATAATAACTATATGTTTTTAACTCCACTACTAACAATAATAAATATATGTTTTTAACTCCACTACTAACAATAATAAATATATGTTTTTAACTCCACTACTAACAATAATAAATATATGTTTTTAACTCCACTACTAACAATAATAAATATATGTTTTTAACTCCACTACTAACGGAATAAATATATGTTTTTAACTCCACTACTAACAATAATAAATATATGTTTTTAACTCCACTACTAACAATAATAAATATATGTTTTTAACTCCACTACTAACAATAATAAATATATGTTTTTAACTCCACTACTAACAATAATAAATATATGTTTTTAACTCCACTACTAACAATAATAAATATATGTTTTTAACTCCACTACTAACAATAATAAATATATGTTATTAACTCCACTACTAACTGAATAAATATATGTTTTTAACTCCACTACTAACAATAATAAATATATGTTTTTAACTCTACTACTAACAATAATAAATATATGTTTTTAACTCCACTACTAACAATAATAAATATATGTTTTAACTCCACTACTAACAATAATAAATATATGTTATTAACTCCACTACTAACTGAATAAATATATGTTTTTAACTCCACTACTAACAATAATAAATATATGTTTTTAACTCTACTACTAACAATAATAAATATATGTTTTTAACTCCACTACTAACTGAATAAATATATGTTATTAACTCCACTACTAACTGAATAAATATATGTTTTTAACTCCACTACTAACAATAATAAATATATGTTTTTAACTCTACTACTAACAATAATAAATATATGTTTTTAACTCCACTACTAACTGAATAAATATACGTTTTTAACTCCACTACTAACAATAATAAATATATGTTTTTAACTCCACTACTAACTGAATAAATATATGTTTTTAACTCCACTACTAACAATAATAAATATATGTTTTTAACTCCACTACTAACAATAATAAATATATGTTTTTAACTCCACTACTAACAATAATAAATATATGTTTTTAACTCCACTACTAACTGAATAAATATATGTTTTTAACTCCACTACTAACAATAATAAATATATGTTTTTAACTCCACTACTAACTGAATAAATATATGTTTTTAACTTCACTACTAACAATAATAAATATATGTTTTTAACTCCACTACTAACAATAATAAATATATGTTTTTAACTCGACTACTAACAATAATAAATATATGTTTTTAACTCCACTACTAACAATAATAAATATATGTTTTTAACTCCACTACTAACAATAATAAATATATGTTTTTAACTCCACTACTAACAATAATAAATATATGTTTTTAACTCCACTACTAACAATAATAAATATATGTTTTTAACTCCACTACTAACAATAATAAATATATGTTTTTAACTCCACTACTAACTGAATAAATATATGTTTTTAACTCCACTACTAACAATAATAAATATATGTTTTTAACTCCACTACTAACAATAATAACTATATGTTTTTAACTCCACTACTAACAATAATAAATATATGTTTTTAATTCCACTACTAACTGAATAAATATATGTTTTTAACTCCACTACTAACAATAATAAATATATGTTTTTAACTCCACTACTAACAATAATAAATATATGTTTTTAACTCCACTACTAACAATAATAAATATATGTTTTTAACTCCACTACTAACAATAATAAATATATGTTTTTAACTCTACTACTAACAATAATAAATATATGTTTTTAACTCCACTACTAACAATAATAAATATATGTTTTTAACTCCACTACTAACAATAATAAATATATGTTTTTAACTCCACTACTAACAATAATAAATATATGTTTTTAACTCCACTACTAACAATAATAAATATATGTTTTTAACTCCACTACTAACTGAATAAATATATGTTTTTAACTCCACTACTAACAATAATAAATATATGTTTTTAACTCCACTACTAACAATAATAAATATATGTTTTTAACTCCACTACTAACAATAATAAATATATGTTTTTAACTCCACTACTAACAAAAATAAATATACGTTTTTAACTCGACTACTAACTGAATAAATATATGTTTTTAACTCCACTACTAACAATAATAAATATATGTTTTTAACTCGACTACTAACTGAATAAATATATGTTTTTAACTCCACTACTAACAATAATAAATATATGTTTTTAACTCCACTACTAACAATAATAAATATATGTTTTTAACTCCACTACTAACAATAATAAATATATGTTATTAACTCCACTACTAACAATAATAAATATATGTTTTTAACTCCACTACTAACAATAATAAATATATGTTTTTTAACTCCACTACTAACAATAATAAATATATGTTTTTAACTCCACTACTAACAATAATAAATATATGTTTTTTAACTCCACTACTAACAATAATAAATATATGTTTTTAACTCCACTACTAACAATAATAAATATATGTTTTTAACTCCACTACTAACAATAATAAATATATGTTTTAACTCACTACTAACAATAATAACTATAACTTTTTAACTCTACTACTAACAATAATAAATATATGTTTTTAACTCCACTACTAACAATAATAAATACATGTTTTTAACTCCACTACTAACAATAATAACCATATGTTTTTAACTCCACTACTAACAATAATAACTATATGTTTTTAACTCCACTACTAACAATAATAAATATATGTTTTTAACTCCACTACTAACAATAATAAATATATGTTTTTAACTCCACTACTAACAATAATAAATATATGTTTTTAACTCCACTACTAACAATAATAACTATATGTTTTTAACTCCACTACTAACAATAATAAATATATGTTTTTAACTCCACTACTAACAATAATAAAATATATGTTTTTAACTCCACTACTAGCAATAATAAATATATGTTTTTAACTCCACTACTAACAATAATAAATATATGTTTTTAACTGCACTACTAACAATAATAACTATATGTTTTTAACTCCACTACTAACAATAATAAATATATGTTTTAACTCACTACTAACAATAATAAATATATGTTTTTAACTCCACTACTAACAATAATAAATATATGTTTGTAACTCCACTACTAACAATAATAAATATATGTTTTTAACTCCACTACTAACAATAATAAATATATGTTTTTTACTCCACCACTAACAATAATAAATATATGTTTTTAACTCCACTACTAACAATAATAAATATAACTTTTTAACTCCACTACTAACAATAATAAATATATGATTTTAACTCTACTACTAACTGAATAAATATATGTTTTTAACTCCACTACTAACAATAATAAATATATGTTTTTAAATCCACTACTAACAATAATAAATATATGTTTTTAACTCCACTACTAACAATAATAAATATATGTTTTTAACTCGACTACTAACTGAATAAATATATGTTTTTAACTCCACTACTAACAATAATAAATATATGTTTTTAACTCCACTACTAACAATAATAAATATATGTTTTTAACTCCACTACTAACAATAATAAATATATGTTTTTAACTCCACTACTAACAATAATAAATATATGTTTTTAACTCTACTACTAACAATAATAAATATATGTTTTTAACTCCACTACTAACAATAATAAATATATGTTTTTAACTCCACTACTAACAATAATAAATATATGTTTTTAACTCCACTACTAACAATAATAAATATATGTTTTTAACTCCACTACTAACAATAATAAATATATGTTTTTAACTCCACTACTAACTGAATAAATATATGTTTTTAACTCCACTACTAACAATAATAAATATATGTTTTTAACTCCACTACTAACAATAATAAATATATGTTTTTAACTCCACTACTAACAATAATAAATATATGTTTTTAACTCCCCTACTAACAATAATAAATATATGTTTTTAACTCTACTACTAACAATAATAAATATATGTTTTTAACTCCACTACTAACAATAATAAATATATGTTTTTAACTCCACTACTAACAATAATAAATATATGTTTTTAACTCCACTACTAACAATAATAAATATATGTTTTTAACTCGACTACTAACAATAATAAATATATGTTTTTAACTCTACTACTAACAATAATAAATATATGTTTTTAACTCCACTACTAACAATAATAAATATATGTTTTTAACTCTACTACTAACAATAATAAATATATGTTTTTAACTCTACTACTAACAATAATAAATATATGTTTTTAACTCCACTACTAACAATAATAAATATATGTTTTTAACTCCACTACTAACAATAATAAATATATGTTTTTAACTCCACTACTAACAATAATAAATATATGTTTTTAACTCGACTACTAACAATAATAAATATATGTTTTTAACTCTACTACTAACAATAATAAATATATGTTTTTAACTCCACTACTAACAATAATAAATATATGTTTTTAACTCTACTACTAACAATAATAAATATATGTTTTTAACTCCACTACTAACAATAATAAATATATGTTTTTAACTCCACTACTAACAATAATAAATATATGTTTTTAACTCTACTACTAACAATAATAAATATATGTTTTTAACTCCACTACTAACAATAATAAATATATGTTTTTAACTCCACTACTAACAATAATAAATATATGTTTTTAACTCTACTACTAACAATAATAAATATATGTTTTTAACTCCACTACTAACAATAATAAATATATGTTTTTAACTCCACTACTAACAATAATAAATATATGTTTTTAACTCCACTACTAACAATAATAAATATATGTTTTTAACTCCACTACTAACAATAATAAATATATGTTTTTAACTCCACTACTAACAATAATAAATATATGTTTTTAACTCGACTACTAACAATGAATAAATATATGTTTTTAACTCCACTACTAACAATAATAAATATATGTTTTTAACTCCACTACTAACAATAATAAATATATGTTTTTAACTCCACTACTAACAATAATAAATATATGTTTTTAACTCCACTACTAACAATAATAAATATATGTTTTTAACTCTACTACTAACAATAATAAATATATGTTTTTAACTCCACTACTAACAATAATAAATATATGTTTTTAACTCCACTACTAACAATAATAAATATATGTTTTTAACTCCACTACTAACAATAATAAATATATGTTTTTAACTCCACTACTAACAATAATAAATATATGTTTTTAACTCCACTACTAACAATAATAAATATATGTTTTTAACTCCACTACTAACAATAATAACTATATGTTTTTAACTCACTACTAACAATAATAAATATATGTTTTTAACTCCACTACTAACAATAATAAATATATGTTTTTAACTCCACTACTAACAATAATAAATATATGTTTTTAACTCCACTACTAACAATAATAAATATATGTTTTTAACTCCACTACTAACAATAATAAATATATGTTTTTAACTCCACTAATAACAATAATAAATATATGTTTTTAACTCCACTACTAATAATAATAAATATATGTGTTTAACTCCACTACTAACAATAATAAATATATGTTTTTAACTCCACTACTAACAATAATAAATATATGTTTTTAACTCCACTACTAACAATAATAAATATATGTTTTTAACTCCACTACTAACAATAATAAATATATGTTTTTAACTCCACTACTAACAATAATAAATATATGTTTTTAACTCCACTAATAACAATAATAAATATATGTTTTTAACTCCACTACTAATAATAATAAATATATGTGTTTAACTCCACTACTAACAATAATAAATATATGTTTTTAACTCCACTACTAACAATAATAAATATATGTTTTTAACTCCACTACTAACAATAATAAATATATGTTTTTAACTCCACTACTAACAATAATAAATATATGTTTTTAACTCCACTACTAACAATAATAAATATATGTTTTTAACTCCACTACAAACAATAATAAATATATGTTTTTAACTCCACTACTAACAATAATAAATATATGTTTTTAACTCCACTACTAACTGAATAAATAAATGTTTTTAACTCCACTACTAACTGAATAAATAAATGTTTTTAACTCCACTACTAACAATAATAAACATATGTTTTTAACTCCACTACTAACAATAATAAATATATGTTTTTAACTCACTACTAACAATAATAAATATATGTTTTTAACTCCACTACTAACAATAATAAATATATGTTTTTAACTCCACTACTAACAATAATAACTATATGTTTTTAACTCCACTACTAACAATAATAAATATATGTTTTTAACTCCACTACTAACTGAATAAATATATGTTTTTAACTCCACTACTAACAATAATAAATATATGTTTTTAACTCCACTACTAACAATAATAAATATATGTTTTTAACTCCACTACTAACTGAATAAATACATGTTTTTAACTCCACTACTAACTGAATAAATATATGTTTTTAACTCTACTACTAACAATAATAAATATATGTTTTTAACTCCACTACTAACTGAATAAATATATGTTTTTAACTCCACTACTAACAATAATAAATATATGTTTTTAACTCCACTACTAACAATAATAAATATATGTTTTTAACTCCACTACTAACTGAATAAATACATGTTTTTAACTCCACTACTAACAATAATAGATATATGTTTTTAACTCCACTACTAACAATAATAAATATATGTTTTTAACTCCATTACTAACAATAATAAATATATGTTTTTAACTCCACTACTAACAATAATAAATATATGTTTTTAACTCCACTACTAACTGAATAAATATATGTTTTTAACTCCACTACTAACAATAATAAATATATGTTTTTAACTCCACTACTAACAATAATAAATATATGTTTTTAACTCCATTACTAACAATAATAAATATATGTTTTTAACTCCATTACTAACAATAATAAATATATGTTTTTAACTCCACTACTAACTGAATAAATATATGTTTTTAACTCCACTACTAACTGAATAAATATATGTTTTTAACTCCACTACTAACAATAATAAATATATGTTTTTAACTCCACTACTAACAATAATAAATATATGTTTTTAACTCCACTACTAACTGAATAAATATATGTTTTTAACTCCACTACTAACAATAATAAATATATGTTTTTAACTCCACTACTAACAATAATAAATATATGTTTTTAACTCCACTACTAACAATAATAAATATATATTTTTAACTCCACTACTAACTGAATAAATATATGTTTTTAACTCCACTACTAACAATAATAAATATATGTTTTTAACTCCACTACTAACAATAATAAATATATGTTTTTAACTCCACTACTAACTGAATAAATATATGTTTTTAACTCCACTACTAACTGAATAAATATATGTTTTTAACTCCACTACTAACAATAATAAATATATGTTTTTAACTCCACTACTAACAATAATAAATATATGTTTTTAACTCCACTACTAACAATAATAAATATATGTTTTTAACTCCACTACTAACAATAATAAATATATGTTTTTAACTCCACTACTAACAATAATAAATATATGTTTTTCACTCCACTAATAACAATAATAAATATATGTTTTTAACTCCACTACTAATAATAATAAATATATGTGTTTAACTCCACTACTAACAATAATAAATATATGTTTTTAACTCCACTACTAACAATAATAAATATATGTTTTTAACTCCACTACTAACAATAATAAATATATGTTTTTAACTCCACTACTAACAATAATAAATATATGTTTTTAACTCCACTACTAACAATAATAAATATATGTTTTTAACTCCACTACTAACTGAATAAATAAATGTTTTTAACTCCACTACTAACTGAATAAATAAATGTTTTTAACTCCACTACTAACAATAATAAATATATGTTTTTAACTCCACTACTAACAATAATAAATATATGTTTTTAACTCACTACTAACAATAATAAATATATGTTTTTAACTCCACTACTAACAATAATAAATATATGTTTTTAACTCCACTACTAACAATAATAAATATATGTTTTTAACTCCACTACTAACTGAATAAATATATGTTTTTAACTCCACTACTAACAATAATAAATATATGTTTTTAACTCCACTACTAACAATAATAAATATATGTTTTTAACTCCACTACTAACTGAATAAATACATGTTTTTAACTCCACTACTAACTGAATAAATATATGTTTTTAACTCTACTACTAACAATAATAAATATATGTTTTTAACTCCACTACTAACTGAATAAATATATGTTTTTAACTCCACTACTAACAATAATAAATATATGTTTTTAACTCCACTACTAACAATAATAAATATATGTTTTTAACTCCACTACTAACTGAATAAATACATGTTTTTAACTCCACTACTAACAATAATAAATATATGTTTTTAACTCCATTACTAACAATAATAAATATATGTTTTTAACTCCACTACTAACAATAATAAATATATGTTTTTAACTCCACTACTAACTGAATAAATATATGTTTTTAACTCCACTACTAACAATAATAAATATATGTTTTTAACTCCACTACTAACAATAATAAATATATGTTTTTAACACCATTACTAACAATAATAAATATATGTTTTTA
This sequence comes from Callionymus lyra, assembly GCF_982586985.1. Classification (NCBI taxonomy): domain Eukaryota; kingdom Metazoa; phylum Chordata; class Actinopteri; order Syngnathiformes; family Callionymidae; genus Callionymus; species Callionymus lyra. The sequence goes on along the minus strand of NC_141824.1, from coordinate 207,191 downwards.
ACTCCATTACTAACAATAATAAATATATGTTTTTAACTCCACTACTAACAATAATAAATATATGTTTTTAACTCCACTACTAACAATAATAAATATATGTTTTTAACTCCACTACTAACAATAATAAATATATGTTTTTAACTCCACTACTAACAATAATAACTATATGTTTTTAACTCCACTACTAACAATTATAAATATATGTTTTTAACTCCACTACTAACTGAATAAATATATGTTTTTAACTCCACTACTAACAATAATAAATATATGTTATTAACTCCACTACTAACTGAATAAATATATGTTTTTAACTCCACTACTAACAATAATAAATATATGTTTTTAACTCCACTACTAACAATAATAAATATATGTTTTTAACTCCACTACTAACTGAATAAATATATGTTTTTAACTCTACTACTAACAATAATAAATATACGTTTTTAACTCCACTACTAACTGAATAAATATATGTTTTTAACTCCACTACTAACAATAATAAATATATGTTTTTAACTCCACTACTAACAATAATAAATATATGTTTTTAACTCCACTACTAACAATAATAAATATATGTTTTTAACTCGACTACTAACAATAATAAATATATGTTTTTAACTCCACTACTAACGATAATAAATATATGTTATTAACTCCACTACTAACTGAATAAATATATGTTTTTAACTCCACTACTAACAATAATAAATATATGTTTTTAACTCCACTACTAACAATAATAAATATATGTTTTTAACTCCACTACTAACTGAATAAATATATGTTTTTAACTCCACTACTAACAATAATAAATATATGTTTTTAACTCCACTACTAACAATAATAACTATATGTTTTTAACTCCACTACTAACAATAATAAATATATGTTTTTAACTCGACTACTAACAATAATAAATATATGTTTTTAACTCCACTACTAACGATAATAAATATATGTTATTAACTCCACTACTAACTGAATAAATATATGTTTTTAACTCCACTACTAACAATAATAAATATATGTTTTTAACTCCACTACTAACAATAATAAATATATGTTTTTAACTCCACTACTAACGATAATAAATATATGTTATTAACTCCACTACTAACTGAATAAATATATGTTCTGCTTCATTGGTGCTCCGCCCTCCAAAGGCTTCGCTATGGGTTTACCCCGAGGCACCGCCTCGTCTCTGAGAAAGCTTAATGAACTCGCCACCCAGCAGGGGGCAGTACCTTCCTATAAAGGCGGGCAGCACCCGCCGCACTTTCTCCATTTTCAACTCAGCGAGAAAGCTCCTGGTTACAGCATGGCGGACGTAAGCATGAGCGTGGACGTAGACGTGTCTGTGTGTTTAACGTGTGACACCCCCCTGGGGAGGGGGGACACACATGTGCTCTGCTTCGTTTGTCTAGGCCCAGATCACGCGGTTGCGGATTGTGGGGCCTGCCGTATGCTTCCCGAGGAGGTCCGGAAGAGACGGGGAGCATACGAGGCCCGTCGGCGCACGTCGCGTCCTCCAGCCAGGTCGTGGGCCGACTACGACGAGGAGGACGACCGGCGGTGTTATGAGGCGGATCCGAGCACCCTGTTCGGTTCCGAGCCGGGGGACGTCGAAGCGGTCGGGGGAGCCGGGCCGGCTCCTCGCTACCCGCTTGACGCCCTGCCGCGCATATTCACCGCCGCGGCGAACCGCATGGAGGTCGAGCTCCCCCCCGTGCCTCCACTCGCGCCACCACCGTTTACATGCGGAGTGAAGGTCGGGCGGAACGAAGCGCGCAGGCCTGCTGTTCCGGGGGTTATTTGTCCTAAGCTGGACGAAATCTGGGGCTACGCGCGGCGAGGGTCTGCCTCTCCCATGGCTTCAGGGCCTCCCGTAGGATCCTACGGACCCTATTGCCGTGTGGACGGGGTGGACTGGCGGCGCGGTGTCCCGGAGCCCTCGGATACGGTACGTGCCGCCCTCGACCCGGGGGCTCGACTGTGGCCAGGCCGCCCTGTAGCTCTGCCTAGAGCTGAAGACAGGTTGACGGCAATGTTGTTCAACCGATCCTACAAGGGGGGGACGCAGGTGGTCTCCCTCGCGAACAACATGGCTCTCCTGTGCGGTGCGCTCGACAGGCTCACCGTGGACCGAGACGACCTTGGACCTTCGGAGTTGGAGGAAGTCAAGGACTCGGTGGCTGCGCTCCTCCGGATGTCGCAGGCGTACGCGATCCTGGGAGGAGGTCTACGCGACGCTGGACAGCTGGGCCACCGGCACCTGTGGCTAGACCTGGCCACAGCGCTGCCGGAGAGAGACCGGAGGCTCCTCCTGGACGGACCAATTACGGAGGACTCGCTGTTCGGTCCGGAGCTCCGGAACGTCGTGGCCCGGCAGGAGGCAGCGCAGCAGGAGTCGGCGCAGCTCCGCCATCACCTGCATGGGCGTGAGGACGAGGCGCGACGGGGGTCCGGCGCTCGGAGACGGAGAGCCCGTTCGTCGGCCCCAACAGCTGGTGCGGGGGGGAAGCGTCACCAGAGCCAGCCGCCCCAGCAGCACCAGCAGCAACGGCAACAGCCGCGGCAGGCGACGAGCGAGCGTCGCCGGGTTCCGCAGCAGGAGCCAAGGAGCCAGCAGCGGAGCCAGCAGCCGCAGCGGAGCCAGCGGAGGAGGGACCCGCAGCGGCGAGGACGCAGGGGCGTCGAGGCTTCGTCTCGGGGGAGCCCTCCTCCCCCTTACTCTTTCAAAGGGCTTTATGTAAATAAAAACTAAAACGGATAAAACCGGAGTCCGTTTCCGTCGCTCCAACACGACGTCACCTCCGGGTCTTAATACTTTGCTTTATGGAGAAAAAAGGATCAATTCAGAGTGTACGGTCGTTTATTCACCGCTTCAAAACAAACAAACATACAAACTTTTACGATCGATCGGACTCGCTCTTTGCCGGCAGCTGTACAGGTCAATAGCTCCGGGAAAGACGGTCCCTGGTTATGGGTTGTCTCTACATTTAAGGGAAAGTTTCCTGTCCAGGGGGTCGCCTTTTCCGGGGCAGTGGTTCTGTTATGTTAACTTCTGTTTCGAGTCACCTGGAGAGTAACTTCCTTCCTTGCCTGTTGTGTGGGCAAGTTCCTTTGTCTTCCAGCCCCCCTCTTTTGGGTGTGTTCCGTGTTGCCCTTTTGTTTCACGTCCACAGGTGTGAACAGAGCAGACAGACAGTCCTTCATTAAATCGCTGAATAATCTCTAGTCTGTTTCAAGCTACCCTTGACACAGTGTATATCAGTATGCAAGTGAAATGTTGGTTGTGAATGTGTATTTAAACGTTTAAGCTCTTAGATGAGGCTAGTATTTTATACTCTATATTTTGATCATCTTTTTAGCATTAATTTAACTTATGGCGTATACGTATAGTGTAGAATAATTTCCAATCTAACAACTCCCCCTGTTGACGTGGCCTTTACAGGTCACGTCATAAACAAAAAGGTCCAATTTTTCTAAGTAAATGGTTGTTCCGCAGCAATATTTTATCATTACTTTATTATTATATTATCTAATATTATCATTTTCCCAATAACATATTATTATCATGTACCTGCACACGCTATATGTATAACCGAAAATATAATCATCTGTCTGTTATGCTTAAAACATTTTAAAACGGTGACACAAGGTTTGGCCTTATTTAGAGGTGGTCTTTCATTGTTCTTTCATGTTTCTCAGTAGTCCAGTCCATCAGCATTATCGTTGTCATCATCATAATTTGCTGTTGGTCCGATTGTTCCTCTTTGGTTGTTGGTATGATTGTTCTTCACCAGTCGGTCCGACTGTTCTTCCTCGTAGTCTAGCTGGTCTTCTTCGTCCATGATCCGATTCCAGGCGTGTAGAGGAAAAAACGATCCCAGAAATCTGTCTTCTTTAATCTCTTCCGATTCCATTCTTTCATCTGCACAAAAACAACTTTCAGCACCAATATCCAACAAAAGTTGTTTTTCTATATCCTGATTTCCATTGAGAACTCCACTTCCCACCTTAGAGACAGCATTATCAATACAGCGGATTATTAGTGCTCTAGCACATGGTACCAGACAGCATCCACAGCTTGCTAAAATGCCTACACATATACCTACTGGAACTAGCAATTGAATAATCAAATAAGTCCATTTACCAAATAATTTATTCAGCCACCTAGTAATGATATTCTCACCAACCCCAGTATAGGATTTTGCCTCTATTGCAAGTGCTCTAAGTCCTCTGAGTGCCCTTGTCAGCCTTCCGTCTAAAGCCGTGTTGTTGGGTATGAAAGTACAACACACGTCTCCAAACATAGAGCATACCCCACCTTTCTCCAGCATGAGTGCATCAAGGGCTTTTCTGTTTTGATATGCCATCAGGGATGTTGCAGAGAGTTGTTCATGCACTGCCTCAGTTACCACTAGCGTAAAGTTTAACAATCTTTGATAGTTATAATGGATGTAATTGATTCTATCAACATTTTTATTTGGTGTTATCCAAAGAAATATGGATTCAAAACCATTAGCGATTGGGTCCGCCAATTTGTATTCATCCGGAACACCTCTCACCATATTTATGGCATCCATATAAAGGGGGGATTTCCCCATATACTCATCCACAGTTTTCTTTGGTTGGGGAAATATAGATGATGATACTTCTCTTTTTACAAGTCGTCCAGTGGTCCAAGTGGGGAAGCCCTGAATTTTCATAACCTGTTCTTCAATATCTTCCATCGACATTGGCATCACCCTGGTTGGAGAGAGAAGAGATACGAGACCACAGACCCCCTTCCAGTTGTCTGGCAGGTTTTGAGATAGTCTGTGTCCTCCACAATACCACCATATATCTGCTCTTTTCACATTCATTTTGTTATCTGGGTCTATTGAGATTGTTTTCATACAATATTTGGGTTCCAACTTTCCCATGTAAGAGCCATGTCCGATTCCTTTTATGCATGTCACTTCTTGCGTTAGTATACCTTTAAATATTGGAGGGATTGTTGGTTTACCGATGGCAAACGTTATTTGGGGAAAAGGTTTATTCCAGAATGTACAGTTTATAGAGTGAGTTGGTAACTTGGAGGTATCGGTTGTATTCATTAAATGGGGAATGCAGCTACCATTGTTTTCTTCATCAATACTAGTTCTAATAATCCTGAGAGATGGGCTTAATTCATTACATACTACGCAATCTCCATTTGGAATAATTTCGTGGGCAGTTTCCCTGGCTTCTTCCAACCACAAATTTTTTTCAGAGTATCCTGTTTCCAGTGTTAGCTGGGTTTCTGCCGTCATTCGTTTTTCATTAATAGCCATTAAATTGTCGTTAATCCGTTTTAGAGGACTGTTTTTATCTTTTAGGTTACTTGCTTTTTCCATATTTGTAGCGACTTTTTTAATATAGGGATATATGCAAATTTTAATTAATCCCGCTGGATCTTTTCCTGATGCATAAATGGCGAGAGTTAAGTAGAAACATCTTAAATTGTTTGGATCCTGTTTGTAGCTTAAAGGTCTATCACATTTTTTGTTGATTGTAATGAGTATCGGATTATATTTTTGTTTAATTTCTTCCTCTGGTAAAATGCTGTTTCCTCTATTTATTGATATTCCAGCCTGGCTATTTGGGTAATTTTTGAAACCAGGTCCTATACCCCATCCAGTCAAATACCATCCTCTGCAGTTAACTCTTTGGATTTGCCCATCATGTATACACATATATAACCCATTTTCTCTCCATGTCATTCCGTTATACCCGTAACTCTCCCAACAGTCAATGGCATCGCATAAATCAAATCTGTAAGTTATTGTCTCACCCGCGGTATGGTTGATGGTCAGTTTTGCCCCCAAGTAATCAGCTGCGACGATTGGTTTTTTCTCCTGAACTCTCTTGATCCTGTACATCTGTGTTTTGTTAGTGTTTACCTCATTTTTTGATGTAGTTTCATCCATGTGGTCTGGGTATGTCTGGAACCAGATGGTTCCCCCCACACCGATCATTAGTGCTGTGAACACCATCATGCGCCATCCAATCTTCTTGGTCCATTCTGTTAGCATAAGGAATTTGATTTGTTGTGTGTGCATTACCTTCTGTTGGAGCATTCTGGTCATCCTTCAACTCCCCCTGTTTTATCCACCGGGTCTTCTCCGGAGTCCTCTTTATCAAATCCTGTTAGATCTTTCAGGTGTTCTTTTATTTCACGCAAGGTTCTCTCTGTTGGCGGTGCAACCTTTCTGCACTGTCTTTTGTGCCACCACCTGCTTGGTCCTTTTCCCGGTATCTCCACCTTAACACTATAATCAGAGGTTAAGATTACCAGAAAGGGACCCATCCACCTTGGTTCATTCCACAGCCTGCTGTGGATCCTTCTCACCACCCATTCGCCCACTTCCACGACCGGTGGCGGTGTGGAAGGTGGTTTTGGAAGCAAACACTCCTGTACTCCTTCAGAAAGACACTGTACAGCTGACTTTAGGCGTTTCATATACTCACCCATCTCCTTGGAAAAATCTTCCAAATGTGTGCCAACATCCGGGCCGCAAGATTGAGGCGTACGCATACGTCTTCCAGTCAGTACTTCATGAGGTGAGAGGCCATGACAGGCCGCCTCCCCAGATCGCATGCCCAACAATACAATTGGAATAGCATCCACCCATTTCAAACCTGTATCTTCCATGATCTTTGCAAGGCCAGTCTTCAGGCTTCTGTTGGCTCTTTCAACAATACCCTGTGAAGAGGGACTATAAACACTTCCAAAATGATGCTGTAAACCAAAGTATTCTTCAACTTTTTTCAATTTATCAGCAGTGAAGTGGGTGCCGTTATCTGACCTGACCATTCTGGGCATGCCGAACCGCGGTATTAGTTCCTTCACCATCCAGTTAATGACCACATCTGCAGTTTCCCGTTTACATGGGACAACCTCGATCCATCTGCTGAAAACATCCACTGCCACAAGCATATATCTCATTCCCTTTGTTTTGTTTTCAATACCCATATCAGTGAAATCAATCACTATCTCTTCCCAAGGGTACTGTGGAACTGGGAAACCTCCTTGTCCCATTTTCATTGCTGATCGTGCGTTGAATTTCATACAAATCGTACATGTCTGTACAAAATACTTACAGATATCTTCCAAAAACGGATGCCACCATAATGTTTTCATTTCGTTATATAGACGTTTGCCTGAGCCATGACCTCTAAAATGAGTTTCTTGACACATGTTAGACAATAAGGATGCAGGAGCAACTATTCTCCCATCGAAACTACGCCAGATCCCTGACGTTTTGTCTTTAATTGCTCCACCCTCCAACCAAGATTGTTTTTCAGTAGGAGCTGCATTAGTCTGAATTTCAATAATGTCGTCTATTCCTCGTCTTGAGCTAATTTTTGAGTTGCTTCTGACAATCATTTCTGGCTTTCCACATTCTGGTGGAGGCACATAACCTGCGACTGTTTTAGCCGTCTTATCTGCAAAGTTATTTCCGTAAGCAATTTTGTTATTACCTTTTGAGTGTCCAGGCACTTTAATAACTGCAACTTTGTTTGGTAATTTTAATGCCTCTGATAGGCGTCTTACTTCAATAGCATGTTTTACTTCTGCTCCTGTAGTAGTTTTAAAACCCGTTCTACGCCAACTAATTACATCAGTGCAACAGGCTCTTACAACATAAGCAGAGTCAGTAAAAATGTTTATGCGCAGGTTTTTACAAAGTTCACAGGCTCTAATTACCCCCATCAGTTCTGCCAATTGTGCACTACCCTTTGGTAGACATTTAGCTTCCATTACCTTAAATTTTTCATTTTCAATTTCCATCACAACTGAATAGGCAGCAATAGTCTTTCCTCTGACAGGATCCCAATGACTATGTCCATCAGTAAAAATGTTGACTATATTTCCAGTAAGGGTGGTCGTAGTCGCTCTTCCTAAGTCTGTGTTATCCTCCATGGTAGTCACTTCCTCACATTCATGAGGTGTCCCTTCTCCTGTGTCCATTTTGTCAGCCATGTTGGTGATACCATAGTAGAAGTGAATACTGTCATTACACAACAATTCAAGTAATTTACTTTTTCTATTACATGAGAGAGCAAATTTTTTGCTTGACAGGAAGCTGACCACGGAGTGTCGAGTATTGATATTAACATCACAGTCAACAGTAATGTGTGATACTCCATGCAGTGCCATGGCTATAGCACAAATGATCCTTCCACATTGGTTAAGTCCCAGTTCAACACCATCCAGTCGAGCACTATAGTAACATAGGACTTTCCTTCCCAAGCTTGCTTTCTGCCATAAAACTGAATTCACAAAACCTTGTGATTCTGACACATCTAGAAAAAATTCAGATGAATAATTTGATTTTGCCAGATCTACAGCTTCCAAGAGTCCCTTTTTAACAGCAATGAAGGCCTTTTCTCCTTCTGTAGTCCATTCGAGTGTTGCTTTATAGTCTGTAGACCCTGCAATCTTAATCATATCCCTGAGAGGGTATGTTATTTCTGCAAAGTGTGCAATATAGTTTCTGCTGTAATTAACCAATCCAAGAAAACTCATCATACCTCGTACTGTAGTAGGCTTCGGGTGTGATGCAATGCTGTCTTTCTGAGTCGGAGTCATTTCGAATCCTTTGTGCGTCACCACTTTGCCTAAGAAAACAACTCTTTTTCTGCACAATTGCATTTTGTCTTTGTTCACCTTCAGACCTTTTTCACCCAACCATTTCAGCAACTTGATTGTTACATCTGCCACCTCTGTCTCAAATTCTCCAGCCAACAATAGATCATCCACATACTGTAAAAGACAACAAGTTTCAGGTATTATAGGTTCAAACTCACGCAGTTTTTTTAACAACATATTATTGAATATTGCTGGGCTTTCACTCAAACCCTGAGGTAGTCTCGTGTAGGCATACTGAGTTCCCTTGTGAGTGAATGCAAACTTTTCACCGGTCTCTTGTGTTACTGGAATACAGAAAAAAGCATTAGCAAGATCAATAACACTAAACCATTTGAATCTGTTCTCAATGTTTGCACAAATTGTGAATGGATTTGGTGTGTCAAGTTTGCAATGTATCAGTGCATCATTTACTGCTCTTAGGTCATGTACAAGTCTATAAACATCCTTTCCAGGCTTCTTAACTGGACTGATTGGAGTGTTGTTATTGGAGGCACATGGTCTTAGTACTCCTCCTTCAATTAGTTGATTAATCACAGGTTCAATTCCATCCGATTGTTCTTTTGATATTTTATACTGATCTTTCCATACATACTTTATCTCTTGCTTCCATTTAATGGATATAGGTGTTACTTCTTTCATGAGTCCGACATCGGCTCCCCCGCTGGACCATATTTCATGTGGGATATCGTTCAGTTTACTGGATACCAGCGGGGAGTCCGTGCCTTCCCGTCCGTGCTGTCTATCCAATACCACCTTCTCCAGCTTCTGTGCCGCATTGCAGTTTTCAAGTGTGATTCGATACATCTCCAGCTTCCTGCAATAAAACAACCTCACACATCCAATAACTGTCTGCCATGCATTATCAGTATTCTGACCCGTTTTTACCATAGGTCCAAGATTTTTAGCCTCTCCTCCTGCAGCTATCAATAATGTAATGTGGGGTGAGGACTCAGTTAATGTATACATTTCTTCCATTTTATCATTCAATTTTACCTCGACAGCTACTCCTTCTTTACCAACGTACATGCATCCAGTAGTCAGCCATGGGGTCCCATCATTGTTGCAAACATTTACCCATTTCTGCCATGCATGTTCATACAAGTCAATATCATCATCTGATTCTGGAAAACGGAGATAATTATAAGTACAATGTAAAACATCTGGATTTTTAGAATATTTTCTCAAGCTTTTTATCCAAGGCATCCATTCCTTTGCAGCTTCTACAATGGATGAGTCTTCCTGTTGTATTAGCCTACCCCACCACACAACAGCCGTTGGTTCCTGATCGGTACCTTCTCTGAGTAACATTTCTCTCTGTTGATGTCCCATATTGCCACATTTTATAACAGTGCCATTCGGCAATTTTATGTGTGTGTATGTGGGTCCGCACACAATGACAGCACGCAAAATACCAAGTAAATCGCGTCCTAGAAGGTTAATGGGGCATTGTCGATTTTTCAAAAATGTGTGTACGAAATCCACTCCAGCCACAGTGCCTGAAAGGGGGTATGTTAATGGACACTGTTCAATCTTACCGGTAAACCCAACTACACTGACTGTCTCAGAAGAGGCAGGAATATTCCAGGTGCAGACACTGTAGCGAGCTCCAGTATCAACCATAAATGGTTTTACCTCATCTTCAATGGTTACATTGACGATGGGTTCAGGAAATAAATGTTCACTGTCTCCTACTCCCTTAGTTGTGTTCCGGCCCCTCTATTGCTGTTGAGGCAAAATGCGTGCATTTGGTGCATCATGTTGCTCTTGGCCCTGCTGGTCCCCTGGATTTCCTCTGTTAGGAACTGGGTAAGCATCATGTGGGGGCCGATATGGACCACTGTGCCCTCTGTAGTGATTATTATTTCCACGGGACCGTGTTTTTGTGTAATTCCCACGTCCCCCTCTTAATTTAGGCTGTGGGTAAAACAATGGGTTCTGGGGGTAGAAAGGACATTCATTTCTCCAGTGATCTGGTTGCCCACATGAATAACAGCAGTTGTCATGTGGTGTGAAGTACTGTTGGGCTGCAGCCATTGATGGCCGCTGTAACATTTGATGTAGAGTTGTCTCAGTTCCTTCTTTCTTTGTGTTATTTGCCTGTTGACGAAACTCAGTGAGTTTTTTTTTATTCAATTGTCTTATGTCATTTTTGTCACATTCGTCTTGCTCTTTTAATTCTTTGTTATGCATCTTAACATAGTGGTTTACATATTCTTCCCACTCTACTGTAGTTTTTTTATCCAATCCTACCACAGTTTCTAAACGTTTTATTACAGAAATGGGGCATCCCTTTACAATTGCCCCCCTGAGAAGTGCAAGGTGACTGTCAGTTAGTGGACCCCCCAGTTGTTCCTCCCACTTTGTCCTATAGCGTGTTACATATTCACTACCAGTTTCTCCATCATTGTACATGCATGACGTTAGTTCATTCACATCCACCTTTGTAGGGAACGCCTCCCTCATGGCCAGCCATATATGTCTTGAATGATGAGAGAATGGTGTTTGATGAGGCTCGCATTCTGTTCCTGCTTCTTCTTCTATTTTTGACACTTTATCAGCACCCACACATGCTGTAACAATTTGTCTCCAATCTCCAATAGCCAATACAATTCCTGTCATATTGTTGCAAAAAACATTAATCCACGGACCTGCTCCTCTTTCCAACGGAGGAAGTTTTTCTTTCAGACATTGTACATCCATCATACTTGCTGAGACATAATCAGTATAATCCCTCCTTCTTCCACTTTTCACCACTAAAGGAAATTGTCCAGAAAGGCTTGTTCCCAATCCATCCGATCTTTCTTTTAGTGTCCCTTTCTCACTTTTAGTTTTTACTGTATGTTTAGAAGGTTTCAATGGCGTGCCTGGGTCAAGTTTATACTTACAATATTTGTCTAGTTCTTCATCCTCACTGCTGCTTTCTTCCTCGCTGTACTTTTTCTTTTTCAATTTATCTGCTTTGTCCTTTGCTTTTTTACGCAACTTTTCTATGGTTTCTAGTGCACTTGTCAGGGCTGCACTCACATCTTCATCTTCTTTATTTTGTCCTTGTCTGATTGCCATTTCAACTGATCTGCTAAGTGTTTTTTCTGCTGTGTCTAACAGATCTCTTGTGAGATTTTCTTGCCTGTGTGTTATTATTGCTACATTATCCATAATCTCTTTTACATTTATCATTTTTGTTTTATCTATTTCATTACCATCTTGATCCATCATCAGCTGCCCTCCTGTAACATTGAACACTGGTGTCTGGGTGTTCACTTTCTCTTTCATTACCATTTTTTGCAATTCATCAGACAGTTGTGCATAAGGTTTAAAAGGATTTATTTCTGACATTTGTGGATTTGCATTTTGGTTTCCACCTTCTAGGTAAGGTGGTGGTGAATCTGTTGTTTTGGTTACATTGTTTCCATCAACAACTTCTTTCTTAACAGCTTTCACTGGTGCCATCACTTCAGTATTCAACTTTATCATTTTTACCATTTCCATGATCACAAAAAATCTGTCTCTATCAGTTTTTGTTTTTTCTAACAAAGCCAGTCTGTATTTTTCACTAAACAACATGCTTGTTTTTCTCCTCCTAATGACTTCAAGTTCAAGATTAATACTTTTCACATTTTCACCAAGAATATCTTCTTCAGGCATAGGCATGCCCCAATCAGGCAGATTTCCAATCTTCCTTTGCTCTTTAGCCCATTTATACCAGTTTTTCACAACATTTTTCCGATCCAACGGAGCAATTTTTTCCACATATGAACTTACAGAGCGAAACAATACAGCACCACATGATCCTATTCCACGAGACTGCCATTTTAACCGCAGTTCAGATAACTCCATTTCTTCTTTTTATTTATTTTGTTTTTTCTTATTTTTAATTAATTTTTTATTTTATTTATTTTTACACCAATTGTTCGTCTCCCTCTCTATATGAGAACTGTCACGCTTGAATACCTATATTATAATCCCAAACTTTATTATGACATGACAATCAAACAAAGTTATTTTTACCCTTAATTTGTTAAAAAAACTCATAGAACTTACAAGAAAAAACTCTTTTTTAAACCCAATAGAAACTGAAGAATTTCTTTCCACAAAACTTGAAAAAACACGTATTAGCATTAACGTCGCATTTAGTCAAGAAAGTCGTTATTTTTTTTATCACAATATAGGTACTCACTATGCAACCAACGTAACATAAGAAACAACAAAAGTATTTCAACCCTTGTCAAAAAACTTGCGGCATCAATCCTCGCAAGAAAATGCTTTTTAAAACAAAAAACACGCTTGAATACTTATATTATAATGACCAAAAATCTATTAAAAAAAAACTTGTGATATAAAATTCACAAGCAAAAAACGCTTTTTTCAACCAATAGAAGTCCACGGCAGTTGACCGTAAAAACTACTTTTATAAATAACTCCAAGTAAGCCGTTTTTTCCCTTTTTTAAAAATAAACTCGCAGCATAAAACTTACAAGAAAAAAACCTCTTTTTTAACCAATAGAAATTCAAGAAAGCTTATCTATAAATTTCTTCCCAAAAAACTTAACAAACACACATTAGCGTTAACGTTGTATTTAATCAAGAAAGTGTTTTTATTTTTTATCATAATATAAGTACTCACTAGTCAGCGTAACCATACCCAGAAACTCGATTATTTAACCAAGAAAAGCCTTTTTTTTAAAACATTCCGTTCGTACTCTCGGGGGTTAAGCCTCTCTAAAAGGGTGAATTAAATGCCTTTAAAACGTGCTAATAGAGATATATTTGTCACTCGACAGAATCCCCGGCCAATTTTGTTCTGTCTGTGATTACTTTATGTGCCGAGAATCGTAACGGAAAACCAAAACCAAAACAACAAGTTATATGTTCGTTTGCTTTACAAGCGGAATCAACGCACAACCCATCCACTCACACAGCTTCGGACATCGATCAACTCAGCCAGACGAAACTAAATGCAGAAATCAAATAAAAGGCTTTCTGCTTACCTTATCTTTGTCCCGTTCGTCCGGCTGAGAAAAAACTTCAGTCAGTCGCCATTCCTCTTTCCAAGAATCTCCAAAACAAATCCGGGTCATGGCACCATTTAAAACGGATGTTCGTTATGAGAGAGAGGTTGGTAGCGTGCATGTGTTTCCGCCTGTGAGTGTGACGTATTCACAGGCGTCATTAGAAACTTTCGCCGCTAATGCTAAGCTAACATGCTCCGCCGGTCATAGACGGCGTGATTTTCCTCTCATAACACAGTCCGAAGGAGGTGTTAAACCCCTTCGTCCGGGTCATACCGAGACTGCAATAACGGAGTCTGTCCACACGAATGAGGGGCAGACTCCAACCACATGTGTTTTGTTTACAGACGAGCAGAGGTCCGCGAGACCGGCTGAATCAGCTGTGTTTACTTCCGCGTCGACCAGCGCTCGTGCCCGACAGAGCGTGACAGCTGATGAGGTGAGTGGAACTTGTCCGGACATGTCTATGTTAACCGGAGGTTGTTCCTTCCCCCACAGCGCTGTCTACAAACACTGGCACCGTGGAGGACGTCACGTTTGGCGGCGGAGAAGCGCCATGGAACTGACGCAACCTGGTGTTTTTACGCGCGAGTTTTTTCGCCGTTCTGAGACCAGGCGAGGGCGAGGAACTTCCGTCCCGTCTGGTCGATCAACTGGAGAGGTGCGTGGCGGTCGGATCTCACGAGTGACGAACAGGTCGGGACCGCCAGCGGGGCTGGAGAATGTACGGGACCGGGTGAGTGATGCGGTGCCGACGCGCGCGCGACCTAACTCACTTCAGCTCCGGGTTAATTCTCCAGCGCTTTCCTCCACATCGCGGGTTTTGTCAGCTCCGGTGACACTAAGAAGTGCTCAGGGAGTTGGGAAGACTTCCGGGGGGGGAAGGAAACACGCACGACGCGCATCTGAGGTGTCTCACGCGCACTTGCGCGCTTCTCCCACAGAGCCGGCTTTTATGTATGAGAGTGGGGGTTCTAGTGAATCCAACTCGAGTACATGCTCTGTGGATTCAAGAGATAGAGACGCGGCTTGTGTGATGCCCTTTCGTCTACGGCCCGTCCATGGGGGGCGGGCCGGAGGACTACCCAAGGTTCGCCAGGGCTGCGGTTCTGACAGAACATTATTCGGCTTGGAGTCGCCTGGTTTTACTTCTAGGACCCACTTGGCTGGGGGGAGTAATCAGGCGGGGCTATGCGCTACAGTTTGCCCGTCAACCCCCGCGTTTTTCAGGGATTCTCTGGACGCGTATGGTGGAGCAGGAGAAACTATCCTGTCTGAGAAACGAGGTGTCTACTCTGCTGCAGAAGGAGGTCGTAGAACTGGTCCCTGCAGCCGAGATGATGTCAGGGTTTTACTCCCGGTACTTCCTCGTGGCGAAGAAGACCGGGGGTTGGAGGCCCATTCTGGACCTCAGCTATTTGAACAAGTTCATAGCTACCCGCCCGTTTCGCATGTTGACGGTCAAGAAACTGCTTTCAGGTGTATGTCCAGGAGATTGGATGACATCTATCGACCTGACCGACGCGTACTTTCACATACCGATAGTCAAGAGACATCGAAAGTACTTGCGTTTCGCCCTCGAGGGTCGGGTGTTTCAGTACACTCGACTTCCGTTCGGCTACTCTCTGGCACCCAGGACCTTCACCAAGTGTGTGGAAGCGGCAGTGGAGCCTTTGAGAGTGAGTGGGGTAAGGATCTTGCGGGAAAGAGGTCGGAAAGTGCGCCTTCCCGCTCGGGTTTTGCAGGACATCCAGTTCTGGAACTCTCACGCCAACCTCAGGCGGAGAGTTCCATTGGGTTGCGTCCTTCGTTACACTCAAGTGTTCACAGACGCTTCCCTGACAGGTTGGGGAGGCACCTCGGGTCAGGCCTATGCCAGTGGGGTCTGGAGCAGTCCGGTGCTCAGACACATAAACTGGCTAGAGCTGAAGGCGATTCACAATGTCCTGCTTCACCTCTCTCCCCAACTGTCACAGTCCAACGTCCTAGTTTTTTCAGACAGCTCCACCGCCGTGGCGTACGTAAATCGCCAAGGTGGAGTCAGATCCCCAGCCCTTCTGTGTGTGGCAAGGAAGATTTGGCTGTGGGCGGACTGTCACCTGCTTTCGCTCAGAGCCCAGCACGTCCCGGGCGAGCTGAATGCAGTAGCGGACAGACTGTCGAGGGGGGCCGTCCAGGACGAATGGGGTCTGTCCGAGGCAGTGGCAAGCGAGATCTGGTCTCGATTCGGTCACCCGGTTGCAGACCTCTTCGCCAGCAAGGAGAACTTCAAATGCCCTCTTTGGTTCTCCCTCAGGGCTTCGGACCGCCCCCCACTAGGCGTGGACGCTTTAGCCCATTCGAGGTGGCCGGTCGGTCTGCTGTTCGCCTTCCCTCCTCTGCGGCTCCTTCTCCCCCTGATTCGGAGGACGAGGCGGGGGGGGCTGAGGTTAATTCTAGTGGCACCAGACTCCCCGGGGGCGCTCTGGTTCCCAGAGCTGGTGCGCATGGCGGTCGGGGCCCCGTGGGCCATCCCTTGGGGCCCCGCTGCCCTGTGTCAGGCGGGGGGGACACTGACAGCGCCCCCGGTGCTGGGCCGGCCTCTCAAGGTGTGGCTCCTGCACGGGACGAGCTGATCGGGACCCTGGACCCGGACGTTCTCCACACGCTGGAGAACACCCGGGCCCCTTCAACACGTAGGCTTTATGCCTCAAAGTGGGGGATATTCTCCCGCTGGTGTTCAGACAGGTCCTTGGACCCCAGCTCTTGTTTGGTCTCCGCTATCCTGTCTTTCCTGCAACATTTGCTGGATAACGGGCGGACTGTGGCGACACTGAGAGTGTTCGCATCAGCCATAGCGACGAGGCACGTCGGTTTTGAGGGTGCTTCGGTTCGCGCCCACCCTTTGGTGGCGCGTTTCCTGCGGGGTGCCTGCAGGCTTCGACCTCCTGCAAGGCCTTCCAGCCCTCAGTGGGATCTCCAGTTGGTACTGGACTCTCTCACAGGGCCGACCTTCGAGCCTCTTGACCAAGTCCCATTGGATATCTTGTCTTTCAAGGTATCGCTCCTTCTGGCACTAACAACCACGAAGAGAGCAAGTGAGCTTTGTGCCCTCTCCATTAGCCCTGAGTGTCTTTCCTTTGGCGTCGAGGAGTCTTCGGTGTCTTTGCGTCCTAACCCAGCGTTCCGCCCGAAGATTCTGAGTTCCTTGTTCCGGGCGACGACCTTCACGCTGCGGGCCTTTCACCCGCCGCCTCACTCGGACCCGGGTCAGGAGCGTCTCCACCTGTTGTGTCCAGTGAGGGCGTTGGCCTGTTACTTGCGGCGGGTGGCCGAGTTTAGGCGCTCTGATGCCCTTTTTGTCTGCCACGGTAGATGCCGGCGGGGAGAGGCGCTCTCCCCCCAGAGGTTCTCTCATTGGGTGAGATCGGCCATTATCCGTGCCTACCGAGCAGCGGATGGATCCGCTCCTAGCGGTCTGAGGGCACATTCCACCCGTGGCGTGGCAGCCTCAGTGGCTCTTTTGCGGGGTGTGGCAGCAGAGGATATCTGCTCTGCTGCCTCTTGGGCGTCCACGTCTACCTTCGCTAAGGCCTATCTCCTCGACGTAACGGCGGGATCAGTAGCTCATACTGTCTTGAGCGCTGTTGTGCCCCCCTCAGGGCCCACGGCTCAAGTGGGATTGGGCCCTGGGCCGGCGGGGCCCTAGTGATGCTGCTCCAGGAGCGGCGTCCAGCTGGGGGTACATTTATCCCGTCAGGCTTCGCCTTTTGGGTAAACCCATAGCGAAGCCGTTGGAGGGCGGAGCACCAATGAAGCAGAACCCCTGAGTTATCTATTATAACCTCAGGTTCTGCGAGTTGGTGCGAAGCCCTCCAACCTCGTCGCCCAGCGGCCGCCCTTCTCGCTGAGTTTTCAGTTGGAGAAAGTGCGGCGGGTGCTGCCCGCCTTTATAGGAAGGTACTGCCCCCTGCTGGGTGGCGAGTTCATTAAGCTTTCTCAGAGACGAGGCGGTGCCTCGGGGTAAACCCATAGCGAAGCCGTTGGAGGGCTTCGCACCAACTCGCAGAACCTGAGGTTATAATAGATAACTCAGGGGTTTTTAACTCCACTACTAACAATAATAAATATATGTTTTTAACTCCACTACTAACAATAATAAATATATGTTTTTAACTCCACTACTAACAATAATAAATATATGTTTTTAACTCCACTACTAACAATAATAAATATATGTTTTTAACTCCACTACTAACAATAATAAATATATGTTTTTAACTCCACTACTAACAATAATAAATATATGTTTTTAACTCCACTACTAACAATAATAAATATATGTTTTTAACTCCACTACTAACAATAATAAATATATGTTTTTAACTCCACTACTAACAATAATAAATATATGTTTTTAACTCCACTACTAACAATAATAAATATATGTTTTTAACTCCACTACAAACAATAATAAATATATGTTTTTAACTCCACTACTAACTGAATAAATATATGTTTTTAACTCCACTACTAACTGAATAAATATATGTGTTTAACTCCACTACTAACAATAATAACTATATGTTTTTAACTCCACTACTAACAATAATAAATATATGTTTTAACTCCACTACTAACAATAATAAATATATGTTTTTAACTCCACTACTAACTGAATAAATATATGTTTTTAACTCCACTACTAACAATAATAAATATATGTTTTTAACTCCACTACTAACAATAATAAATATATGTTTTTAACTCCACTACTAACTGAATAAATATATGTTTTTAACTCCACTACTAACAATAATAAATATATGTTTTTAACTCCACTACTAACAATAATAATTATATGTTTTTAACTCCACTACTAACTGAATAAATATATGTTTTTAACTCCACTACTAACAATAATAAATATATGTTTTTAACTCCACTACTAACAATAATAAATATATGTTTTTAACTCCACTACTAACTGAATAAATATATGTTTTTAACTCCACTACTAACAATAATAAATATATGTTTTTAACTCCACTACTAACAATAATAAATATATGTTTTTAACTCCACTACTAACAATAATAAATATATGTTTTTAACTCCACTACTAACAATAATAAATATATGTTTTTAACTCCACTACTAACTGAATAAATATATGTTTTTAACTCCACTACTAACAATAATAAATATATGTTTTTAACTCCACTACTAACTGAATAAATATATGTTTTTAACTCCACTACTAACAATAATAAATATATGTTTTTAACTCCACTACTAACAATAATAAATATATGTTTTTAACTCCACTACTAACTGAATAAATATATGTTTTTAACTCCACTACTAACAATAATAAATATATGTTTTTAACTCCACTACTAACAATAATAAATATATGTTTTTAACTCCACTTCTAACAATAATAAATATATGTTTTTAACTCCACTACTAACAATAATAAATATATGTTTTTAACTCCACTACTAACAATAATAAATATATGTTTTTAACTCCACTACTAACAATAATAAATATATGTTTTTAACTCCACTACAAACAATAATAAATATATGTTTTTAACTCCACTACTAACAATAATAAATATATGTTTTTAACTCCACTACTAACAATAATAAATATATGTTTTTAACTCCACTATTAACAATAATAAATATATGTTTTTAACTCCACTACTAACAATAATAAATATATGTTTTTAACTCCACTACTAACAATAATAAATATATGTTTTTAACTCCACTACTAACTGAATAAATATATGTTTTTAACTCCACTACTAACTGAATAAATATATGTGTTTAACTCCACTACTAACTGAATAAATATATGTTTTTAACTCCACTACTAACAATAATAAATATATGTTTTTAACTCCACTACTAACAATAATAACTATATGTTTTTAACTCCACTACTAACAATAATAAATATATGTGTTTAACTCCACTACTAACTGAATAAATATACGTTTTTAACTCCACTACTAACTGAATAAATATATGTTTTTAACTCCACTACTAACTGAATAAATATATGTGTTTAACTCCACTACTAACTGAATAAATATATGTTTTTAACTCCACTACTAACAATAATAAATATATGTTTTTAACTCCACTACTAACAATAATAAATATATGTTTTTAACTCCACTACTAACAATAATAAATATATGTTTTTAACTCCACTACTAGCAATAATAAATATATGTTTTTAACTCCACTACTAACAATAATAAATATATGTTTTTAACTCCACTACTAACAATAATAAATATATGTTTTTAACTCCACTACTAACAATAATAAATATATGTTTTTAACTCCACTACTAACAATAATAACTATATGTTTTTAACTCCACTACTAACAATAATAAATATATGTTTTAACTCCACTACTAACAATAATAAATATATGTTTTTAACTCCACTACTAACAATAATAAATATATGTTTTTAACTCTACTACTAACTGAATAAATATATGTTTTTAACTCCACTACTAACAATAATAAATATATGTTTTTAACTCTACTACTAACTGAATAAATATATGTTTTTAACTCCACTACTAACAATAATAAATATATGTTTTTAACTCCACTACTAACAATAATAAATATATGTTTTTAACTCCACTACTAACAATAATAAATATATGTTTTTAACTCCACTACTAACAATAATAAATATATGTTTTTAACTCCACTACTAACAATAATAAATATATGTTTTTAACTCCACTACTAACTGAATAAATATATGTTTTTAACTCCACTACTAACAATAATAAATATATGTTTTTAACTCCACTACTAACAATAATAAATATATGTTTTTAACTCCACTACTAACAATAATAAATATATGTTTTTAACTCCACTACTAACAATAATAAATATATGTTTTTAACTCTACTACTAACAATAATAAATATATGTTTTTAACTCCACAACTAACAATAATAAATATATGTTTTTAACTCCACTACTAACAATAATAAATATATGTTTTTAACTCCACTACTAACTGAATAAATATATGTTTTTAACTCTACTACTAACTGAATAAATGTATGTTTTTAACTCCACTACTAACAATAATAAATATATGTTTTTAACTCCACTACTAACAATAATAAATATATGTTTTTAACTCTACTACTAACTGAATAAATATATGTTTTTAACTCACTACTAACAATAATAAATATATGTTTTTAACTCCACTACTAACAACAATAAATATATGTTTTTAACTCTACTACTAACTGAATAAATATATGTTTTTAACTCCACTACTAACAATAATAAATATATGTTTTTAACTCCACTACTAACAATAATAAATATATGTTTTTAACTCCACTACTAACAATAATAACTATATGTTTTTAACTCCACTACTAACAATAATAAATATATGTTTTAACTCCACTACTAACAATAATAAATATATGTTTTTAACTCTACTACTAACAATAATAAATATATGTTTTTAACTCTACTACTAACTGAATAAATATATGTTTTTAACTCGACTACTAACAATAGTAACTATATGTTTTTAACTCCACTACTAACAATAATAAATATATGTTTTAACTCCACTACTAACAATAATAAATATATGTTTTTAACTCCACTACTAACAATAATAAATATATGTTTTTAACTCCACTACTAACAATAATAAATATATGTTTTTAACTCCACTACTAACAATAATAAATATATGTTTTTAACTCTACTACTAACTGAATAAATATATGTTTTTAACTCCACTACTAACAATAATAAATATATGTTTTTAACTCCACTACTAACAATAATAAATATATGTTTTTAACTCCACTACTAACTGAATAAATATATGTTTTTAACTCCACTACTAACAATAATAAATATATGTTTTTAACTCCACTACTAACAATAATAACTATATGTTTTTAACTCCACTACTAACAATAATAAATATATGTTTTTAACTCCACTACTAACAATAATAAATATATGTTTTTAACTCCACTACTAACAATAATAAATATATGTTTTTAACTCCACTACTAGCAATAATAAATATATGTTTTTAACTCCACTACTAACAATAATAAATATATGTTTTTAACTCCACTACTAACAATAATAAATATATGTTTTTAACTCCACTACTAACAATAATAAATATATGTTTTTAACTCCACTACTAACAATAATAAATATATGTTTTTAACTCCACAACTAACAATAATAAATATATGTTTTTAACTCCACTACTAACAATAATAAATATATGTTTTTAACTCCACTACTAACTGAATAAATATATGTTTTTAACTCTACTACTAACTGAATAAATGTATGTTTTTAACTCCACTACTAACAATAATAAATATATGTTTTTAACTCCACTACTAACAATAATAAATATATGTTTTTAACTCTACTACTAACTGAATAAATATATGTTTTTAACTCACTACTAACAATAATAAATATATGTTTTTAACTCCACTACTAACAACAATAAATATATGTTTTTAACTCTACTACTAACTGAATAAATATATGTTTTTAACTCCACTACTAACAATAATAAATATATGTTTTTAACTCCACTACTAACAATAATAAATATATGTTTTTAACTCCACTACTAACAATAATAACTATATGTTTTTAACTCCACTACTAACAATAATAAATATATGTTTTAACTCCACTACTAACAATAATAAATATATGTTTTTAACTCTACTACTAACAATAATAAATATATGTTTTTAACTCTACTACTAACTGAATAAATATATGTTTTTAACTCGACTACTAACAATAGTAACTATATGTTTTTAACTCCACTACTAACAATAATAAATATATGTTTTAACTCCACTACTAACAATAATAAATATATGTTTTTAACTCCACTACTAACAATAATAAATATATGTTTTTAACTCCACTACTAACAATAATAAATATATGTTTTTAACTCCACTACTAACAATAATAAATATATGTTTTTAACTCTACTACTAACTGAATAAATATATGTTTTTAACTCCACTACTAACAATAATAAATATATGTTTTTAACTCCACTACTAACAATAATAAATATATGTTTTTAACTCCACTACTAACTGAATAAATATATGTTTTTAACTCCACTACTAACAATAATAAATATATGTTTTTAACTCCACTACTAACAATAATAACTATATGTTTTTAACTCCACTACTAACAATAATAAATATATGTTTTTAACTCCACTACTAACAATAATAAATATATGTTTTTAACTCCACTACTAACAATAATAAATATATGTTTTTAACTCCACTACTAGCAATAATAAATATATGTTTTTAACTCCACTACTAACAATAATAAATATATGTTTTTAACTCCACTACTAACAATAATAAATATATGTTTTTAACTCCACTACTAACAATAATAAATATATGTTTTTAACTCCACTACTAACAATAATAACTATATGTTTTTAACTCCACTACTAACAATAATAAATATATGTTTTAACTCCACTACTAACAATAATAAATATATGTTTTTAACTCCACTACTAACAATAATAAATATATGTTTTTAACTCTACTACTAACTGAATAAATATATGTTTTTAACTCCACTACTAACAATAATAAATATATGTTTTTAACTCCACTACTAACAATAATAAATATATGTTTTTAACTCCACTACTAACAATAATAAATATATGTTTTTAACTCCACTACTAACAATAATAAATATATGTTTTTAACTCCACTACTAACAATAATAAATATATGTTTTTAACTCTACTACTAACTGAATAAATATATGTTTTTAACTCCACTACTAACAATAATAAATATATGTTTTTAACTCTACTACTAACAATAATAAATATATGTTTTTAACTCTACTACTAACTGAATAAATATATGTTTTTAACTCGACTACTAACAATAATAACTATATGTTTTTAACTCCACTACTAACAATAATAAATATATGTTTTAACTCCACTACTAACAATAATAAATATATTTTTTTAACTCCACTACTAACAATAATAAATATATGTTTTTAACTCCACTACTAACAATAATAAATATATGTTTTTAACTCCACTACTAACAATAATAAATATATGTTTTTAACTCCACTACTAACAATAATAAATATATGTTTTTAACTCCACTACTAACAATAATAAATATATGTTTTTAACTCCACTACTAACAATAATAAATATATGTTTTTAACTCCACTACTAACAATAATAACTATATGTTTTTAACTCCACTACTAACAATAATAAATATATGTTTTTAACTCCACTACTAACAATAATAAATATATGTTTTTAACTCCACTACTAACAATAATAAATATATGTTTTTAACTCCACTACTAGCAATAATAAATATATGTTTTTAACTCCACTACTAACAATAATAAATATATGTTTTTAACTCCACTACTAACAATAATAAATATATGTTTTTAACTCCACTACTAACAATAATAAATATATGTTTTTAACTCCACTACTAACAATAATAACTATATGTTTTTAACTCCACTACTAACAATAATAAATATATGTTTTAACTCCACTACTAACAATAATAAATATATGTTTTTAACTCCACTACTAACAATAATAAATATATGTTTTTAACTCTACTACTAACTGAATAAATATATGTTTTTAACTCCACTACTAACAATAATAAATATATGTTTTTAACTCCACTACTAACAATAATAAATATATGTTTTTAACTCCACTACTAACAATAATAAATATATGTTTTTAACTCCACTACTAACAATAATAAATATATGTTTTTAACTCCACTACTAACAATAATAAATATATGTTTTTAACTCTACTACTAACTGAATAAATATATGTTTTTAACTCCACTACTAACAATAATAAATATATGTTTTTAACTCTACTACTAACAATAATAAATATATGTTTTTAACTCTACTACTAACTGAATAAATATATGTTTTTAACTCGACTACTAACAATAATAACTATATGTTTTTAACTCCACTACTAACAATAATAAATATATGTTTTAACTCCACTACTAACAATAATAAATATATTTTTTTAACTCCACTACTAACAATAATAAATATATGTTTTTAACTCCACTACTAACAATAATAAATATATGTTTTTAACTCCACTACTAACAATAATAAATATATGTTTTTAACTCCACTACTAACAATAATAAATATATGTTTTTAACTCCACTACTAACAATAATAAATATATGTTTTTAACTCCACTACTAACAATAATAAATATATGTTTTTAACTCCACTACTAACAATAATAAATATATGTTTTTAACTCCACTACTAACAATAATAAATATATGTTTTTAACTCCACTACTAACAATAATAAATATATGTTTTTAACTCCACTACTAACTGAATAAATATATGTTTTTAACTCCACTACTAACAATAATAAATATATGTTTTTAACTCCACTACTAACAATAATAAATATATGTTTTTAACTCCACTACTAACTGAATAAATATATGTTTTTAACTCCACTACTAACAATAATAAATATATGTTTTAACTCCACAACTAACAATAATAAATATATGTTATTAACTCCACTACTAACTGAATAAATATATGTTTTTAACTCCACTACTAACAATAATAAATATATGTTTTTAACTCCACTACTAACAATAATAAATATATGTTTTAACTCACTACTAACAATAATAAATATATGTTTTTAACTCCACTACTAACTGAATAAATATATGTTTTTAACTCACTACTAACAATAATAAATATATGTTTTTAACTCCACTACTAACAATAATAAATATATGTTTTTAACTCCACTACTAACAATAATAAATATATGTTTTTAACTCCAATACTAACAATAATAAATATATGTTTTTAACTCCACTACTAACTGAATAAATATATGTTTTTAACTCCACTACTAACAATAATAAATATATGTTATTAACTCCACTACTAACTGAATAAATATATGTTTTTAACTCCACTACTAACAATAATAAATATATGTTTTTAACTCCACTACTAACAATAATAAATATATGTTTTAACTCACTACTAACAATAATAAATATATGTTTTTAACTCCACTACTAACTGAATAAATATATGTTTTTAACTCACTACTAACAATAATAAATATATGTTTTTAACTCCACTACTAACAATAATAAATATATGTTTTTAACTCCACTACTAACAATAATAAATATATGTTTTTAACTCCACTACTAACAATAATAAATATATGTTTTTAACTCCACTACTAACTGAATAAATATATGTTTTTAACTCCACTACTAACAATAATAAATATATGTTTTTAACTCCACTACTAACAATAATAAATATATGTTTTTAACTCCACTACTAACAATAATAATATATATGTTTTTAACTCCACTACTAACAATAATAAATATATGTTTTTAACTCCACTACTAACAATAATAAATATATGTTTTTAACTCACTACTAACTGAATAAATATATGTTTTTAACTCCACTACTAACAATAATAACTATATGTTTTTAACTCCACTACTAACAATAATAAATATAACTTTTTAACTCCACTACTAACAATAATAAATATATGTTTTTAACTCCACTACTAACAATAATAAATATATGTTTTAACTCCACTACTAACAATAATAAATATATGTTTTTAACTCCACTACTAACTGAATAAATATATGTTTTTAACTCCACTACTAACAATAATAAATATATGTTTTTAACTCACTACTAACAATAATAAATATATGTTTTTAACTCCACTACTAACAATAATAAATATATGTTTTTAACTCCACTACTAACTGAATAAATATATGTTTTTAACTCCACTACTAACAATAATAAATATATGTTTTTAACTCCACTACTAACAATAATAAATATATGTTTTTAACTCACTACTAACAATAATAAATATATTTTTTTACTCCACTACTAACAATAATAAATATATGTTTTTAACTCACTACTAACAATAATAAATATATGTTTTTAACTCCACTACTAACAATAATAAATATATGTTTTTAACTCCACTACTAACAATAATAAATATATGTTTTTAACTCCACTACTAACAATAATAAATATATGTTTTTAACTCCACTACTAACAATAATAAATATATGTTTTTAACTCTACTACTAACTGAATAAATATATGTTTTTAACTCCACTACTAACAATAATAAATATATGTTTTTAACTCCACTCCTAACTGAATAAATATATGTTTTTAACTCCACTACTAACAATAATAAATATATGTTTTTAACTCCACTACAAACAATAATAAATATAAGTTTTTAACTCTACTACTAACTGAATAAATATATGTTTTTAACTCACTACTAACAATAATAAATATATGTTTTTAACTCCACTACTAACAATAATAAATATATGTTTTTAACTCTACTACTAACTGAATAAATATATGTTTTTAACTCCACTACTAACAATAATAAATATATGTTTTTAACTCCACTACTAACAATAATAAATATATGTTTTTAACTCCACTACTAACAATAATAACTATATGTTTTTAACTCTACTACTAACAATAATAAATATATGTTTTAACTCCACTACTAACAATTATAAATATATGTTTTTAACTCCACTACTAACAATAATAAATATATGTTTTAACTCCACTACTAACAATAATAAATATATGTTTTTAACTCCACTACTAACAATAATAAATATATGTTTTTAACTCTACTACTAACTGAATAAATATATGTTTTTAACTCCACTACTAACAATAATAAATATATGTTTTTAACTCTACTACTAACAATAATAAATATATGTTTTTAACTCTACTACTAACTGAATAAATATATGTTTTTAACTCCACTACTTACAATAATAAATATATGTTTTTAACTCCACTACTAACAATAATAAATATATGTTTTTAACTCCACTACTAACAATAATAAATATATGTTTTTAACTCCACTACTAACTGAATAAATATATGTTTTTAACTCTACTACTAACAATAATAAATATATGTTTTTAACTCACTACTAACAATAATAAATATATGTTTTTAACTCCACTACTAACAATAATAAATATATGTTTTTAACTCCACTACTAACAATAATAAATATATGTTTTTAACTCCACTACTAACAATAATAAATATATGTTTTTAACTCCACTACTAACAATAATAAATATACGTTTTTAACTCCACTACTGACAATAATAAATATATGTTTTTAACTCCACTACTATCAATAATAAATATATGTTTTTAACTCCACTACTAACAATAATAAATATATGTTTTTAACTCCACTACTAACAATAATAAATATATGTTTTTAACTCCACTACTAACAATAATAAATATATGTTTTTAACTCCACTACTAACAATAATAAATATACGTTTTTAACTCCACTACTAACAATAATAAATATATGTTTTTAACTCCACTACTAACAATAATAAATATATGTTTTTAACTCCACTAGTAACTGAATAAATATATGTTTTTAACTCCACTACTAACTGAATAAATACATGTGTTTAACTCCACTACTAACAATAATAAATATATGTTTTTAACTCCACTACTAACAATAATAAATATATGTTTTTAACTCTACTACTAACTGAATAAATATATGTTTTTAACTCCACTACTAACAATAATAAATATATGTTTTTAACTCTACTACTAACAATAATAAATATATGTTTTTAACTCTACTACTAACTGAATAAATATATGTTTTTAACTCGACTACTAACAATAATAACTATATGTTTTTAACTCCACTACTAACAATAATAAATATATGTTTTAACTCCACTACTAACAATAATAAATATATGTTTTTAACTCCACTACTAACAATAATAAATATATGTTTTTAACTCCACTACTAACAATAATAAATATATGTTTTTAACTCCACTACTAACAATAATAAATATATGTTTTTAACTCCACTACTAACAATAATAAATATATGTTTTTAACTCCACTACTAACAATAATAAATACATGTTTTTAACTCCACTACTAACAATAATAAATATATGTTTTTAACTCCACTACTAACAATAATAAATATATGTTTTTAACTCCACTACTAACTGAATAAATATATGTTTTTAACTCCACTACTAACAATAATAAATATATGTTTTAACTCCACTACTAACAATAATAAATATATGTTTTTAACTCCACTACTAACAATAATAAATATATGTTTTTAACTCCACTACTAACAATAATAAATATATGTTTTTAACTCCACTACTAACTGAATAAATATATGTTTTTAACTCCACTACTAACAATAATAAATATATGTTATTAACTCCACTACTAACTGAATAAATATATGTTTTTAACTCCACTACTAACAATAATAAATATATGTTTTTAACTCCACTACTAACAATAATAAATATATGTTTTAACTCACTACTAACAATAATAAATATATGTTTTTAACTCCACTACTAACTGAATAAATATATGTTTTTAACTCACTACTAACAATAATAAATACATGTTTTTAACTCCACTACTAACAATAATAAATATATGTTTTTAACTCCACTACTAACAATAATAAATATAACTTTTTAACTCCACTACTAACAATAATAAATATATGTTCTTAACTCCACTACTAACAATAATAAATATATGTTTTAACTCACTACTAACAATAATAAATATATGTTTTTAACTCCACTACTAACTGAATAAATATATGTTTTTAACTCACTACTAACAATAATAAATACATGTTTTTAACTCCACTACTAACAATAATAAATATATGTTTTTAACTCCACTACTAACAATAATAAATATATGTTTTTAACTCCACTACTAACAATAATAACTATATGTTTTAACTCCACTACTAACAATAATAAATATATGTTTTAACTCACTACTAACAATAATAAATATATGTTTTTAACTCCACTACTAACAATAATAAATATATGTTTTTAACTCCACTACTAGCAATAATAAATATATGTTTTTAACTCCACTACTAACAATAATAAATATATGTTTTTAACTCCACTACTAACAATAATAAATATATGTTTTTAACTCAACTACTAACAATAATAAATATATGTTTTAACTCACTACTAACAATAATAAATATATCTTTTTAACTCCACTACTAACAATAATAAATATATGTTTTTAACTCCACTACTAACAATAATAAATATATGTTTTTAACTCCACTACTAACAATAATAAATATAACTTTTTAACTCCACTACTAATAATAATAAATATATGTTTTTAACTCCACTACTAACAATAATAAATATAACTTTTTAACTCCACTACTAACAATAATAAATATATGTTTTTAACTCTACTACTAACTGAATAAATATATGTTTTTAACTCCACTACTAACAATAATAACTATATGTTTTTAACTCCACTACTAACAATAATAAATATATGTTTTTAACTCCACTACTAACAATAATAAATATAACTTTTTAACTCCACTACTAACAATAATAAATATATGTTTTTAACTCCACTACTAACAATAATAAATATATGTTTTTAACTCTACTACTAACAATAATAAATATATGTTTTTAACTCCACTACTAACAATAATAAATATAACTTTTTAACTCCACTACTAACAATAATAAATATATGTTTTTAACTCCACTACTAACAATAATAAATATATGTTTTTAACTCCACTACTAACAATAATAAATATATGTTTTTAACTCTACTACTAACTGAATAAATATATGTTTTTAACTCCACTACTAACAATAATAAATATATGTTTTTAACTCTACTACTAACTGAATAAATATATGTTTTTAACTCCACTACTAACAATAATAACTATATGCTTTTAACTTCACTACTAACAATTATAAATATAACTTTTTACCTCCACTACTAACAATAATAAATATAACTTTTTAACTCCACTACTAACAATAATAAATATATGTTTTTAACTCCACTACTAACAATAATAAATATATGTTTTTAACTCCACTACTAACAATAATAAATATATGTTTTTAACTCTACTACTAACTGAATAAATATATGTTTTTAACTCCACTACTAACAATAATAAATATATGTTTTTAACTCCACTACTAACAATAATAAATATATGTTTTTAACTCCACTACTAACAATAATAATATATATGTTTTTAACTCCACTACTAACAATAATAAATATATGTTTTTAACTCCACTACTAACAATAATAAATATATGTTTTTAACTCCACTACTAACTGAATAAATATATGTTTTTAACTCCACTACTAACAATAATAACTATATGTTTTTAACTCCACTACTAACAATAATAAATATAACTTTTTAACTCCACTACTAACAATAATAAATATATATTTTTAACTCCACTACTAACAATAATAAATATATGTTTTTAACTCCACTACTAACAATAATAAATATAACTTTTTAACTCCACTACTAACAATAATAAATATATGTTTTTAACTCCACTACTAACAATAATAATATATATGTTTTTAACTCCACTACTAACAATAATAAATATATGTTTTTAACTCCACTACTAACAATAATAAATATATGTTTTTAACTCACTACTAACTGAATAAATATATGTTTTTAACTCCACTACTAACAATAATAACTATATGTTTTTAACTCCACTACTAACAATAATAAATATATGTTTTTAACTCCACTACTAACAATAATAAATATAACTTTTTAACTCCACTACTAACAATAATAAATATATATTTTTAACTCCACTACTAACAATAATAAATATATGTTTTTAACTCCACTACTAACAATAATAAATATATGTTTTTAACTCCACTACTAACAATAATAAATATAACTTTTTAACTCCACTACTAACAATAATAAATATATGTTTTTAACTCGACTACTAACAATAATAACTATATGTTTTTAACTCCACTACTAACAATAATAAATATATGTTTTTAACTCCACTACTAACAATAATAAATATATGTTTTTAACTCCACTACTAACAATAATAAATATATGTTTTTAACTCCACTACTAACAATAATAAATATATGTTTTTAACTCCACTACTAACAATAATAAATATATGTTTTTAACTCCACTACTAACAATAATAAATATATGTTTTTAACTCCACTACTAACAATAATAAATATATGTTTTTAACTCCACTACTAACTGAATAAATATATGTTTTTAACTCCACTACTAACAATAATAAATATATGTTTTTAACTCCACTACTAACAATAATAAATATATGTTTTTAACTCCACTACTAACTGAATAAATATATGTTTTTAACTCCACTACTAACAATAATAAATATATGTTTTTAACTCCACTACTAACTGAATAAATATATGTTTTTAACTCCACTACTAACTGAATAAATATATGTTTTTAACTCCACTACTAACAATAATAAATATATGTTTTTAACTCCACTACTAACAATAATAAATATATGTTTTTAACTCCACTACTAACTGAATAAATATATGTTTTTAACTCCACTACTAACAATAATAAATATATGTTTTTAACTCCACTACTAACTGAATAAATATATGTTTTTAACTCCACTAATAACAATAATAAATATATGTTTTAACTCACTACTAACAATAATAAATATATGTTTTTAACTCCACTACTAACAATAATAAATATATGTTTTTAACTCCACTACTAACAATAATAACTATATGTTTTTAACTCCACTACTAACAATAATAAATATATGTTTTAACTCCACTACTAACAATAATAAATATACGTTTTTAACTCCACTACTAACAATAATAAATATACGTTTTTAACTCCACTACTAACAATAATAACTATATGTTTTTAACTCCACTACTAACAATAATAAATATACGTTTTTAACTCCACTACTAACAATAATAAATATAACTTTTTAACTCCACTACTAACAATAATAAATATATATTTTTAACTCCACTACTAACAATAATAAATATATGTTTTTAACTCCACTACTAACAATAATAAATATAACTTTTTAACTCCACTACTAACAATAATAAATATATGTTTTTAACTCCACTACTAACAATAATAATATATATGTTTTTAACTCCACTACTAACAATAATAAATATATGTTTTTAACTCCACTACTAACAATAATAAATATATGTTTTTAACTCACTACTAACTGAATAAATATATGTTTTTAACTCCACTACTAACAATAATAACTATATGTTTTTAACTCCACTACTAACAATAATAAATATAACTTTTTAACTCCACTACTAACAATAATAAATATATATTTTTAACTCCACTACTAACAATAATAAATATATGTTTTTAACTCCACTACTAACAATAATAAATATAACTTTTTAACTCCACTACTAACAATAATAAATATATGTTTTTAACTCCACTACTAACAATAATAAATATATGTTTTTAACTCCACTACTAACAATAATAAATATATGTTTTTAACTCCACTACTAACAATAATAAATATATGTTTTTAACTCCACTACTAACAATAATAAATATATGTTTTTAACTCCACTACTAACAATAATAAATATAACTTTTTAACTCCACTACTAACAATAATAAATATATGTTTTTAACTCGACTACTAACAATAATAACTATATGTTTTTAACTCCACTACTAACAATAATAAATATATGTTTTTAACTCCACTACTAACAATAATAACTATATGTTTTTAACTCCACTACTAACAATAATAAATATATGTTTTTAACTCCACTACTAACAATAATAAATATATGTTTTTAACTCCACTACTAACAATAATAAATATATGTTTTTAACTCCACTACTAACAATAATAAATATATGTTTTTAACTCCACTACTAACTGAATAAATATATGTTTTTAACTCCACTACTAACAATAATAAATATATGTTTTTAACTCCACTACTAACAATAATAAATATATGTTTTTAACTCCACTACTAACAATAATAAATATTTGTTTTTATCTCCACTACTAACAATAATAAATATATGTTTTTAACTCCACTACTAACTGAATAAATATATGTTTTTAACTCCACTACTAACAATAATAAATATATGTTTTTAACTCCACTACTAACTGAATAAATATATGTTTTTAACTCCACTACTAACAATAATAAATATATGTTTTTAACTCCACTACTAACAATAATAAATATATGTTTTTAACTGCACTACTAACAATAATAAATGATTTTACTTGACTTCAAAATAAGGCCAAAAATAAGAATAATCTCTGCTTCAGAAGTTGTATTTGTTTACTTCTTCTTAATGTTTGGACTTTGTTGTTTTACTGCAAAGGTAAGAAATGCTAAAGTAGATGCTAATCCTGCTGCTCGTTATTATTGTATGTTTATGTTAGTTCATCAGTCAACGATGAGAATCTTCAATTAAATGACAAAAATATTCTCTAATATTAAATGAAGTTATTTTAAAACAGAAACAAGGATTGCATTATGTGCAAACATTAACGAGGTTTATTTATTATAAACGTGAAAATGCATCATTTCCATGATTGATTTGAACAATCAGGATTAAAAGGAAAATCATTCACATGTAAAAAAAAAAGAAAAAAGGTTTATTTCGTGTGTTTATCTCACCCAGACGCCCCCCGTCGAGCTGCAGACTGGAGCTCCAGTCCATCAGCATCTCCAGGCGCGTCTGAAGCTGCAGACGACAGCGAACGCTTCGTCCCCACAGATGCTGGAGCGACTCGGCTGCCGTGGAGAGAAGATGCTGCCGACAGCCGTCGTCACTTCCCTCCCGTGGACTCTGATCGTCTGGATCCGTCCAGTCCTCGTCGAGGGCCTTCAGACGCTCCACTGTTTTCATCATCGTTGCCAGAGTCTGGTGAAGAGTGAAGGAGTTTCCCTCGTTCAACACATTGACACCAGAAATACAGTCGTTCACGCTGATGATTATTGTTGAGTTTACATCTGAAGTCAAACATCCAGTTCAATCAAAATCCATTTTTAAGAAAGTTGTGTAACTTGACCTGAAGTTCAACTAAATTGTGTATGTGCGTGTGTTTAAAAGTGCGATGTGCATGTGTGTTAAAGTGTGTATGTGTGTGTTTAAGTGTGCATGTGTGTGTGTGTGTTAAAGTGTGCATGTGCGTGTTCAAGTGTGCATGTGCGTGTGTGTTAAAGTGTGTATGTGTATGTTAAAGTGTGCGTGTGTGTTAAAGTGTGTATGTGTATGTTAAAGTGTGCATGTGCGTGTTCAAGTGTGCATGTGCATGTGTGTTAAAGTGTGCATGTGTATGTTAAAGTGTGCGTGTGCGTGTGTGTTAAAGTGTGTATGTGTATGTTAAAGTGTGCATGTGCGTGTTCAAGTGTGCATGTGCGTGTGTGTTAAAGTGTGTATGTGCGTGTGTGTTAAAGTGTGCATGTGTATGTTAAAGTGTGCGTGTGCGTGTGTGTTAAAGTGTGTATGTGTATGTTCAAGTGTGCATGTGCGTGTGTGTTAAAGTGTGTATGTTAAAGTGTGCGTGTGCGTGTGTGTTAAAGTGTGTGTGTGTGCATATTTATTATGATTATGATTATGATTATTATTATTATCATTATCATTATCATTATCATTATCATTATCATTATCATTATTATTATTATTATTATTTTATTATCATTATTATTATTATTATTATTACTTTTACTATTACTATTACTATTACTATTACTATTATTATTATTATTATTATTATTATTATTACTGTTAATATTATTATTATTATTATCATTATCATTATCATTATCATTATCATTATCATTATCATTATTATCATTATCATTATCATTATCATTATTATTATTATTATTATTTTATTATCATTATTATTATTATTATTATTATTACTATTACTATTACTATTACTATTACTATTACCATTACTATTACTATTACTATTACCATTATTATTATTATTATTATTATTATTATTATTACAATTAGTATTACTATTACTATTATTATCATTATTATTATTATTATTATTATCATTATTATTATTATTATTATTATTATTATTATTATCATTATTATTAATATTATTATTTTATTATCATTGTCATTATCATTATTATCATTATCATTATTATTATTATTATTATTATTTTATTATCATTATTATTATTATTATTATTACTATTACCATTACTATTACTATTACCATTATTATTATTATTATTATTATTATTATTGTTATTATTATTACAATTAGTATTACTATTACTATTATTATCATTATTATTATTATTATTATCATTATTATTATTATTATTATTATTATTATTATTATTATTATTATTACTATTACTAGTATTACTAGTATTACCATTATATTATTATAATTATTATTATTATTGTTATTATTATTACAATTAGTATTACTATTACTATTATTATCATTATTATTATTATTATTATTATCATTATTATTATTATTATTATTATTATTATTATTATTATTATTATGATTATTATTACTAGTATTACTAGTATTACCATTATATTATTATTATTATTATTATTAATGTACATTTTTGAAAATAAACAAACATCATTTTTCTCTGATGAATCATAAGTTCGTCACCTTATTGTCCAGAAAGGTTTGGTTTCCTCCTGCAGTTGGAATTATTTGTCCGGCTCGTAGACTCGCCCCCCCGACCCTCAGGGTCCGTCCACTGAGAGGGTCAATGAAGGACTCTAGCAGAACTACGCCACCTACTGGCAACACTGCACCTAAAATCAGGAGAACTTTAAAATCCAGCATCTTTCTTCCAATAAAACCCTGAAAAAACTGAATAAAACACACACACACATTAACACACACACTTTAACACACACTTTAGTTGGATCATGTTCCTCACCTGTCACTGGATCCAGCTCGACACCCACAGTGAGCACCAATCCTCCAGTTTTGTGGTCCAGGATGGGGTTTCCGATCTGGATGGGCTGACGGAGGCGGGTCACGGGGCAGATGTGGGTCCCTCCGAGAGGGAAGACGTTCCCAGTCTCGGGGTGAAGGGTCACAGCCAGGATTGGAACTGGGACTCCTGTGTTAGGGTCTATCATGGGGGCCCCGAGCTGGAGGCTCTGAGCAGGTGTGGAGCGTCTGAAGCTCGGCGGAGGTCGGTCCGAGTGACAGGGTTTGGGATAAAGAATGAAGGGAATCAGTGGAGCTTCAGCGTCCGTGAGATCATCTGCAGCCAAGAAACAAATCATGTTCGTCTTGAACTTACTTCTCGTGGTCAAGAGTCACTTTTCATGGTGAAATATCTCTTGAGCGACAGCAGGAACGACACTGACCGTGTTTGAGCTGCACCAGTACATGCGTACTAGCACTAGTACAACAATACTAATACTAGTACTCAATGTTGCTTTACTATTGCACAAGTACAACTTTCTAGTGACGTAAGACGTGAATACTAGATCCTATTAAATTCTAAAGACTTTATTCAAGACAGAAGTACTTTGACTAAAAATCTTCTTCATGACAAACAAAACATTTTTGTTTACTTGTGATAAAAGTTGTCATGAGTCCATTATTAAATGAAACTAAAGGTGACCAAATGAATATTTAAAAAAACACAAATATAAGTGGACGACACAACAACCTGCACTTGTGTCCGTGGTGAACGTTAGGGTCGACCTGTGGGGGTCAAAGGCCACGTTTCCTGCCACGGGCACGACCCTGCCGGAGCGAGGGTGGACACAGAAGTCGTCTGGAACGACCCTGGAGCGACCGTCGCTCAACAACATGTGGCTGCGACGGCTCGGCCGGAGGAGGCCGGTGACCGGGTCACGATGGACGCTCCGGCGCAACGATCCATCTGGACCTGGAGTGAGACGGAGGGATGAGACGGAGAAGAGGTTTTCAAGAGACACAATCATGTTGTTCATTAGTGTTTATGAACTTCATGAGTTGATCCTTGAATATTCCATGTTATTGTAGCAACGATAAATACACAAGTGAACAATGAAGTTTCTTCACAATATTATTGTAATATTATGAATATTCTAGTTGATCTTTTCAAGTACATTTTCCTGACGATCCTACGTTGCATGTAGAAATCAACCCTTAAATCTAATGATGGACAATAATGTTGATTATCCTCCAAATGAAAACACATTTGAATTATACTCTGACGTACATTATTACACTTATTTAAAGACTAAGTGATAGTTTTGACGTCGTCTGCACCAGAGACACTTTCAACACAATCATCACAAACACACAAACACACATACACACAAACACACTAATACACTGCAAGGAAAACAGGATCATTTTTTTTTTAAATGTCGAGGGCAAGAACTTGACATACTGATAACTTCCAAAATGTGTAGTATTACCCACTGACAATGTTTACTTTGATGTGTGACAATCATCAGGTTTTTCCAGAGCCCCTAAATCATAGTGACGCGCCCCAGCGCCCCCTATGGGCCGCCATTGCTTCTGCTGACACAACAATCCTCAAGTTCTATCTTTCCGTCTGATTGGGTAGAAAACAAAATACTACTTTAAATGTTAACACCCATAAATGTTACTTTGACTGAATGATCTTCTTAATGTTTTTCACTGTCTTATGTAATTAGAACTCCGTGACACTACTGCCCCCTACTGTCGGGTTGATGTCAGGATTATATTAACAACGTTCACATAGAAAACAGTAAGAAAAGCATGAAAAATAAATGTCACCATAACAACAGGAAGTTTGTGTATTTTAGTGTTTGCTGGCGATGATGTTCTGTGTGTGTGTCCGAGCTTTTAGATACTTTGTGTTTTAGCAAGATTTAACAGAAGTATTGTTTCTCAATATTTATGTTTTACTCATGTACGAGTCAAGAGTCACTTGCTAACGTTAATCAATTTGATGTTTTTTGGAACTAAAACACCTCCCAGGCAGTAATAATCAATTCAATATATTATTATTACTTCATTTACTTTCTTTCTTTGCCGATCTTTGACAAATGTCTCATTGACTGACACCAGTCCACAGACCGGTGGTTGGGAGCCACTGCATTAAGTGTTGATTTAAGTTGATTTAAGTTTATAATTAAACTTAATTTTCTCCTCTGATGTGGATGATGTTGATTATTTTCATCTGTTCTTTGAAGAGACAAATGTTTGTTCATCTTAATGTAACGACTGGAGCTCAGTTGACTTCGTCTTCATCCAAAAAGAAAACATCTAAACATCTAAACATCTAAACACCTCCAGACTGATCTTCTGTAACGTAACAGACGTTAGGTTGAAGCTCTACATGAAGAATTAAAGTTTATATTTGAAGATGTTTGCAGCAGCAGCTTCTAGAACTTTGGAAAGAATGTCCAGCTCTGACTCTTGCCTGTGTTTAAAGAGGATAAAGTTGTAGCAGCAGCTGAGAAGGTTCAGTCTGGCTTCAAGAAACATCTACGGAGACAGTCTCACTGAAGGTGTCCAGTGAAATCATGATGTTCTGGTTCTGTTGGATCTGTCGTCAGCCTTTGACACAGTTGAACCAGATCCTGCTGAGAAGACTGAGGGATGAAGACGGTCTGGGTCTGTGTTCCAGTGGTTCTCCTCATACCTTCTGTTTCATCTGTCAATCAAGTGACGTCTGAATCATGTGTTGTGTGGCGTCCTTCAAGGTTCTGTTCTGGGTCCTTTATTGTTTGTACTTGATTCCTCTGGTCAAATCCTGATGTTTCTTCCACATGTTTGCTGATGACATCCAGCTGTTGATCAGCTGATCAGAGGCTGAACTTAGTCAAGTGTTGCTAGAAATCAAACAATGAGTGAAAACACTTTGAAGCTAAATGTGGACAAAAGTCAAACTCTGGTGATTGTTGATGATAAAGTTCAGGGTTGAGTCAGTACTTGAGTGACTTATGTCAGTTAAACTGAGGAACCTGTTGTTTGACAAACGTCTCTAGTTCTCTACTCTACTCTCTCTCTACTCTTCTTTACTCTGAAAAAAACTGACCAGAAACAGAAAGACCTCTCTAGTCTGCAGTTCATACAAAACTCTGCAGCCAGAATTCTGAGCCGCTCTAGTAGAAGAACTCACATTTATCCTTCAAACTCTTCACTAGTTTCTTTCAGGATCATTTGGTCTGTGGATCAGAATCTACTGATGGTTCCTGAACTTCCGGACCAGAGGAGAGAAATCCTTCCAGACTGTTGCTCCTAAGCTTTGGAACCATCTCTGTGTTTGATGATCTACTGACTCCTTCAAGAAACATCTGTGTTTGATGATCTACTTACTCCTTCAAGAAACATCTGTGTTTGATGATCTACTTACTCCTTCAAGAAACATCTGTGTTTGATGATCTACTGACTCCTTCAAGAAACATCTGTGTTTGATGGATCTACTGACTCCTTCAAGAAACATCTGTGTTTGATGATCTACTGACTCCTTCAAGAAACATCTGTGTTTGATGATCTACTGACTCCTTCAAGAAACATCTGTGTTTGATGATCTACTGACTCCTTTAAGAAACATCTGTGTTTGATGATCTACTGACTCCTTCAAGAAACATCTGTGTTTGATGATCTACTGACTCCTTTAAGAAACATCTGTGTTTGATGATCTACTGACTCCTTCAAGAAACATCTGTGTTTGATGATCTACTGACTCCTTCAAGAAACATCTGTGTTTGATGATCTACTGACTCCTTTAAGAAACATCTGTGTTTGATGATCTACTGACTCCTTCAAGAAACATCTGTGTTTGATGATCTACTGACTCCTTCAAGAAACATCTGTGTTTGATGATCTACTGACTCCTTTAAGAAACATCTGTGTTTGATGATCTACTGACTCCTTCAAGAAACATCTGTGTTTGATGATCTACTGACTCCTTCAAGAAACATCTGTGTTTGATGATCTACTGACTCCTTCAAGAAACATCTGTGTTTGATGATCTACTGACTCCTTCAAGAAACATCTGTGTTTGATGATCTACTGACTCCTTCAAGAAACATCTCAACACACAGTTTGATTTGATCTTGATTCTCTGAGACTCTTGTGTTGTTATCAGTATTATCTTGATCTTTAAAGTATATACTTTATTGAATATTGTATTGATTGTTTAAGTTTTAGGAAAAGGAATATATAAATACTAATTACTTACTTAGTTACTCAAATATACTTGTTTACGTTTAATACTCTGAAAACAACCCAACTCTTAGTCTAGAGTAGAAAGTGAGTTAAGTTTGTTGAACTTTCACTTTAAGAAACAGTAGTTTATTCTTCACAAAGTTTGTTTTGCAGTTCATGGTTTAGCCACTAGATGCTGCTCTTTGCACTTTCAGCGAACTCACCGAACAGCTTGTCTTTGGTCAGAACACTTCCTGTTTCTGGGCACAGAAGTTTGGCCCCTGAGCCCTCGCCCAGCAGACCCCAGGCCCCCTGACGACCACACTCGGCTGAGACCAGCTCAGACATCCGGTCCAGCACCGACGAGTGTGTGTGTCTCCAGCTGAGGTGACACGTGTGTGAGCAGCAGAGTTGTGTAACAATGTGTACAGTTGAAGCTGTACTTTTGGTGAAGGTCCTGGTGGGTCCAGACTTCCTCGCGGGCCAGTGTTCTGGACGTGTCCCTCAGGTGAGTGAGGAACTGAGACAGGACTCGCTGCTGAGAGACTCTCTCCTGCTTCAAAGCCTGAACATTGAATCCGTTGGTGTCGTGACGAAGACAAACATGGACTAGTTTTACCTGAAGCTGAGTCTCCAGCAGAGTCTGGATCTCTGACGCCACTTGTTTCCTTCTCTCCACCTCCTTCTCCACCTCCTTCTCCACCTCCGTCCTCAACCTGTCCAGGCCCTTCACGTCCTCCACGACCAGGCTCTGATGCACTTTCTCCACAACCTGATGGTAAATGTGCTTCACCTGAAAACACACACATGTGAAGGTGTGTGTGTGTCTGTGTGTTTGTCTGTCTGTGTGTGTGTCTGTGTGTGTGTCTGTGTGTTTGTCTGTCTGTGTGTGTGTCTGTGTGTGTCTGTCTGTGTGTCTGTGTGTCTGTCTCTGTGTGTGTCTGTCTGTCTGTGTGTGTGTCTGTGTATGTGTCTGTGTGTGTGTCTGTGTGTGTGTCTGTCTGTGTGTGTGTCTGTGTGTGTCTGTGTGTGTGTCTGTCTGTGTGTGTGTGTGTCTGTGTGTGTGTCTGTCTGTGTGTGTGTCTGTGTATGTGTCTGTGTGTCTGTGTGTGTGTGTCTGTCTGTGTGTGTCTGT
>NC_141824.1:132500-160000 GCF_982586985.1 Callionymus lyra | reverse complement strand
GGCAGAAATAATACATAATAAGAACTTTACTTAACTTAAGCTTTAAAATATCTTAGAACTGTAATGGATTCAGTATATTATTCGATGATTATATGATATATTTGTGTATCACTAAATGTGTTTAATTGTGTGTTTACTCTAGATCCACAGGATGGTGTTTGGACAGTGTTAACTCGGTGAAGGGTTAAAGAGCCGAGAGTTCTGAGGCTCACGAGTCACGAGTCATGAGTCATGAAGGCAAACATGAGATAAAGACTCGTGACGTCACAGAAGTACGAACAGTAGTGAACAGAAACTTTATTCATAAAGTGTTTTTTCTTATTATATCAACAATCTTTCTTAAGACTTGATCTGTTTTTTACTGAACTTTCGTTGAAATCATTGTTTAGAGACTTGAGGCTCGACGATGATTGTTATCGATCGACTGGTTCTGTGAACAGTTTGCCAACAAAGATCAACAATCGAGATAAACTTCCTGCAACAAAGTGAGAACGGACACGAAATCCTTTCACCTTTGATCCACTTTGAGTCGTTGCTCAACTACCAACCTTCCTGCAGAGCAGGATCCACTCACGCCGGTCCAGGCAGCGTCCGTGCTGCGAGCGAGAGCGTCCGTCCCTGCAGACGTCGTAGAGCCTGTGCTCGCACCGGTCCTGCTGGGTCGTGGGCCGGAAGTCCAGGGAACACTGGCAGCTGCTGTCGCTGCTCTGTGGAAGCATCAACCACAGTTGTGACGTTTCTACTCTGGTCTTTAGCTTTATTGAAGGTCATCAACCTTCTCAGGAAGTCATTTTTCACGAGTGACGACAGCAAAGAAACAAGAGCTCGTGAAGAACATGATCTGAAGGTGGTTCTGCTTGAAGCTACAGATTGCTGCGGTTCAGGTTTCTGGGAAGCAGCCGACGAATGACAACAACAATGACTTGAGATCAAGAGTAAACCACTTCTTGCCTGAAAACTTTGTCCTTGTCCCAGACACATGCATTTGTCTTGACCGGTCAGCGGCTGCTCGGCCCCGGAGCCACAGGGCAGAGGAGCCGACGAGGCCTGGCGTGGACAATGGTGGTGAGGAGGACACTTCAGACACAAGTCTGGAGAAACAGCATCAGCTCTCGGGTTGTAGGTTCCCTTCGGACACGGCAGCGCGTCTGAGCCTCTCACTGGACAGTAGTGACCTGTGGAAGATTTGAAGAAGGTCATCTAGTGTGAACTGAACTGAACTGAACTGAACTGAACTGAACTGAAATGAAATGAAATGAACTGAACTAAAATGAACTAAACTCAACTAAAATGAACTGAACTAAACGGAAAAGAATGGAAATTAACTGAAATTAACTGAACTTAACAAAACTAAACGGAACTAAACTGAACTAAACTAAACGGAACAGAACTAAATGGAAATAAACGGAACTAAACTGAACTAAACTAAACGGAACAGAATTAAATGGAACTAAACTGAACTAAAATAAACGGAACAGAATGGAATGGAAATGAACCGAAATTAACAAAACTAAACAGAACTAAATGGAACTAAACTGAACGGAACGAAACTAAACGGAACTAAACGGAACTAAACAGAACTAAACTAAACTGAACTAAACTGAACTAATTGGAACTAAACTAAACTAAACTAAACGGAACGGAACGGAACGGAACGGAACGGAACTAAACTAAACGGAACGGAATGGAACTAAACTTAACGGAACGGAACTCAACTAAACTAAACGGAACTAAATAGAACTAAACGGAACTAAACGGACCTAAACTAAACTAAACTAAACTAAACAGAACTAAATGGAACTAAACAAAACTAAACAAAACTAAACGAAACTAAACGAAACTAAACGGAACTAAACTAAACTAAACTAAACGGAACAGAACGGAACTGATCTGAAAGGAACAAAACTAAACTGAACTAAACTAAACAGAACCGAACGGAACTGAAATGAACGAAACTGAACTGAACTGAAAGGAACAAAACTAAACATAAATAAACTAAACAGAACTGATCTGAACTGAAAGAACCAAACTTAACTTACTTAATGATTTAACAAAATAGTTAAACATGCCTTTATTTAAAAAACAACGTATTTCATGATCCTTTAGAAAAAACAACTAAATCTCAAGGGATCTGTTCGTGTCTCATGACCTTGTGTTACATGTTGAAAAATTACTTCTAAACTTTAAATGAATTTCTTCTCATTCAAATGTTGAGAACGATAGAGAAACATCTTAAAAACCGAATCATTGGTTAACGTCTCACACTGACTCGTGTTTCTCACCTTTCTCTTCCCTCGTTCAAAGGTCTCTGCGGAGATTTGATTGTTTCTGCCCAAGAGAACAAGATCTCAGACATAAAACGGTCAAAACACGAGTCCGTTCCGTTGCTGCAACATGCCGTCACTTCCTGTTCGGTTCTTAATGCTTCGCTTCGTGGAGAAAGATGGACGATCAAGAGAGTGTCACGGCTCGTTTATTCGCCGCTTCGAGTCAAACTAAATACAAGCTTTACGATCGATCGAACACACGTTCTCCCGGCAACTGAACAGGTCAATAGCCTCGGGCAGTAAATCCCGATCTGTAGAAACATCGCTATATTTAAGCCAAATTTCCGGTCCGGGAGGTCGTCTCTTTCCGGCCAAATGGTTCTTTCAAGTTACCTG
Source organism: Callionymus lyra (assembly GCF_982586985.1). Classification (NCBI taxonomy): domain Eukaryota; kingdom Metazoa; phylum Chordata; class Actinopteri; order Syngnathiformes; family Callionymidae; genus Callionymus; species Callionymus lyra. The sequence goes on along the minus strand of NC_141824.1, from coordinate 157,337 downwards.
TGTCCCGATTCCTTGTAGATTCCGATCATCCTGATTTGTTTTCTTGTAATCTAATCATTCAAATGTTCTCGGGCGGGGTTTCCGTCTTAACCCCCCTTTCCCGGGTGTGTCTCGCCTCGTTCTTTGATCCACGATTCAAGGTGTGATTTGCAGATCAACAGATGTTTTAATAACTGGTGTCGTATCTAATCCTGATCCAAGCTTGTCTTGAAACAGTAAATCAGTCTGGAGTGAATATTGATGTGAATGTTTGTCAAATGTTTAATCTCTTAGATGAAGCTAGTCATTTACTTTATATTTTGATTAGCTTTTAGCATTAATTGAAGTATGGGCATACATATAGTGTATAAGTTTGACACTTGATGGATATTTCTACTCTTTCAATGAAGCTTTAATCAAACATGGAACGATCCAATCAAACATCTGCGTTGATGGATCAGTGAAGTTGACGCACCTGCTTCACAGAGACTTTTCCTCTCAACGCGACTCTCGCTGGCGACGGAAAACAAAAGTATGAGACGAAGAATGTTCCTCACAGGCTGCAGGTCCATCATCTGCGTCTCCAGAATGAACAGTTCTTTTCTTCATCTGATCTCATCCAAACAGTTATTTTCTTCATCTGATCTCATCCAAACAGTTCTTTTCTTCATCTGATCTCGTCCGAACAGTTCTTTTCTTCATCTGATCTCGTCCGACCAGTTCTTTTCTTCATCTGATCTCATCCGAACAGTTCTTTTCTTCATCTGATCTCGTCCGAACAGTTTTTTTCTTCATCTGATCTCATCCGAACAGTTCTTAACTTCATCTGATCTCGTCCGAACAGTTCTTTTCTTCATCTGATCTCATCCGAACAGTTCTTTTCTTCATCTGATCTCATCCGAACACTTCTTTTCTTCATCTGATCTCATCCGAACAGTTCTTAACTTCATCTGATCTCATCCGAACAGTTCTTAACTTCATCTGATCTCGTCCGAACAGTTATTTTCTTCATCTGATCTCATCCGAACAGTTCTTTTCTTCATCTGATCTCGTCCGAACACTTCTTTTCTTCATCTGATCTCATCCGAACAGTTCTTAACTTCATCTGATCTCATCCGAACAGTTCTTTTCTTCATCTGATCTCATCCGAACAGTTCTTAACTTCATCTGATCTCGTCCGAACATGTCGACGAGGCTGCAGGACGGAGAAGAGAAAGTCGAGGAGAGTTTGTTGCATCAGGAGGATCTGAATGATTCATCAGCTGAGGTTCAGTGACTCGTGGCGTGAGGGAGAAGCTGCAGCTCTCGGATCATATTCCAACATCTGAGCTGCTCAATCCTTCCATGAAACTGATTAATGATTTGACTCAAGTACGTCACAGCTTTGCTCGGGCGGAGAATAATAAGAAGCGTAAAAACATCTTCACACCGTCTGAGGGACCATTTGAAACAACTTCAGAGAAACTCTTGGAAATCTATCACTGAATAACTTTTGCCTTCGATAGAATCCAATAAACAGGTGAAGATCCATCATTTCTTTCGGCTGCTTTTCATGACTCAAATCAAGTCAATTCTGACACTTTTTTATTTTCATAAAAGATAGTTTAGAAACTGAATATGTTTGTTTCAACAAAGCCTGAAGTCTCACATCCCATTGTTATTGTATTGAAACGTCAAATGGACTTTGGTGGAGTCTATAACCCACATCTTTCGTCACTAGCTGTGGACTATGAACTGGCGACTCTTAACTTATCTAACAGGAAAAGATTCAACTTTAGCCCATATTTTCTCCTCTTCTATCAAACTGTCTCAAGAAAAAGGAAGAACGATGGAAACGTGATGAGACTCAATGTTGATCAGAATCTCACCTCATTGTCTGTGTTTATTTGAAAAGACTGTCTTCGCTTGTAAAGTCAACATTGACGAGTCAAAGTTTCTCCTCAGTTGGAAATAACCATAAGATTTTCATTTGCATAATAAAAGCGTCTACATTTAAACATTGAACTTATTGACCTCAGTATCCATTGTTCACAGTCCAAAATAATCCAGTCCTACTATCTGTGCAACTTTATTTCACAGTACTTCTTATCGTACTCTCGGGCTTATCTAAATCCAGAACCAACTCATTGACATGACATCATCGACTTCATCGTAACTAGAAGTTTTTATGAGTGTGTTGAGTGTGTGTGTCACTGACATGTGTGTGACCCTCCACGTGTTGACTGTTGACACAGGCAAGGATCTGCGTCTCTGATAACCGGACCTTTATAAGTGGTGGAGCAGTGAACCGGCTCCAGTCCTGACCTCAGCCACTCGTGGAGACAATATTCACCAAAAATCCCCACAAATCTATCAACTCTAACTTTCCGTGATCATCACAGAAACTATGCTCGTGAAAATAGTGATCATCGCGTTGTGTCTCGTGACCGTCTCAGGTAATCTTTACTCTCATCTGGCAACAAGCAGTGAATTCAACCCTTTCTTTTTCCAGCTTTTCCGCTTCATCGCCGCGTCAGAGAGACTTCCTGGCAGGAAAACCATGTTCACGACAAGACGCAGCTCAAGGAAGTCGAGTACGTTTTTCTCCACGAAATCTTAACAGAAAATACTGAAAGTTTTGAAAGTTATTTGTAGCTTTCATCATTAGATTATATTAATTATATATATATATAATTATTTATATTATAACATTAGAATTATATTTTATTTTTAAACCTGTCTGTTTGAAATCAATACATATTTTCAATATTCAATATCTTTTGTTTGTTTTGCTTTTTTGACAATAGTTTTCAAGTCCAAATCAAAACATAAAAATCATTTCAACCTTTAGAAAAATAAAGGGATTATTAATATCTTTGATAGTATTTTGCCTTATTCATTATTCATTTTATCAATACTATTGATTTCATTGATTCATTCATTTGAAGTTATTCACCTGAAATAACCTCATAATTACTGGTAGTTACCAGGAAATAAAGATAAGATAAGATTAATTACATGTTAATTAAAATTCTAAAAAGCTTTAAACAAACAAACAAAAAAATTCTTATTTAAAAAAGCTTGAAACTAATCTACAGTGATTTTAAGTATAATTATAAACATTTGGTTTTAGGAATTTGTTTTATCAAGTTTTTAACTTTCACAAGATCATGAACGTTTTATCTCTTTGAGTTTTAATTTTTGTGTTTGATTTTTCAGTTTATTTATATAATCCGCTTTTATAATGTTTTATGATGCATTTTTCTTTTCCAGTAATGTCTATAAGAGCCACATCAGCAACAGCGACCTCTACAGTCAAGACCTCGACGAGATGAACCGCAAACTGCTGCTGGAGTCGGAGCGTCTGCGCAGTCGTCTGCGTCTGCAGCTGCACGAGTTGAGAGGTCGACTGGCTTCGTCTTCTGCTCGTCCAGACGCCGCTGTCGTGGACGTGAAGCAGCGTTTGTCTTCTCTCGCCCACCAGCTCCAGGACGCCCTCAGAGGCAGCAGCCGGAGCCTGTGCCGACGCCTGAGGAAACATCTGCAGGACTTGGACGCAGAAGAAGTCCAGGCAGGATCTGACGGTCCAGACTCCTATTGGACCAGCTCCAGGCCGGCTGACATCATCAGTGACTTTGAGCAGAAGACCAGCGGGATAATAGATGGTCTGAAGGACAAGTGCGAGGGCCAGGAAACCAGGAAGGAGCTCTTGGAGAAGTTGAGCCTCAGGCTGCAGCAGAAGGTGAGCTCAGTGAAGCAGGAGATCGAGGACCAGAGGGAGGTTCTGAAGAGGCAGCTTCAAGCAGAACTTCTGGTTCCATCCAGAGCCGTGGCCAGTCTTGAAGAGTTCTGTCAAGCTGCAGACCTCCACTTCCAGACACTGCCGGGCCAGTTTGAGGGTCTGTTTGTGGGTCTGGAGGACGAGGCCTGGAACCCACAGTCCAGCGGATCCTTACGGGAGGATTTCTCTGGTCAACTCTCGGCGCTCGTTCAAGACATTCTTCGCTCGGTTGCATGAAGTCCTGAAGATGCTCTTTGTTGTTCAAACCACAGTAAATAACTTGTAAATAGTTTATTACAAACGTGTCTTTTGAAGTTTAACACGCAGTATTATGTTTGATAATATTTTATTTTTTATGAAATACAAAATATATCGTCTTAAAAACTTTTGGTTATAATGGTGATCAATTCTGCTATATTAAATACACACAAGTTAACCTTTGATGTCTTTAGCAATAAATACACTTAATAAGAATGTTTTTTATGAATCAAAACATAAACTGATAAATAATTCTCCACTTTCCAAAAGAAAATAAATGTTTTTGTTTTTTTATATTAACATTCTTTACACACTGGAGTCTGTCTGTGAATCAGTGATACTATGATCCAAAAAGTCTTTATTATTTTGCGATGATGAATGAAAACAAAAGTTTAATTTCAGCGATTCATCGTTTCATCGTCTTCTTGTCAAAAAACACGAACAATTCCATCAAAAGATTCCAGGATCTGTTCTTCACGAGGTTCTCCTTCTATTTTAGATGCACGACTAGATTTAAATTTGAAACAAGGTTGATTTAAAAGAAACTAATCTTTGTTAACAAATGAACAGGCGTCAGTGAAAAGCTCCTCCAGCAAAATAAAACTTCTGGACCACGAACCAGCCTCCGAGCACGAGCATGACGGCGGCGGCCGATCCCAGGACGACGCCCACAGCCAGACCCGCCGGGTTCAGCTGCTCGTCCTGCGCAGAGTCGCTGCCTGAACACAAGAAAACACTTCGTTCCAACAGACGAGGTCGAGCGACACGAGCCCAACATACTCGTCTCCAGCGGCGCCGAGGAAGCGTCGTCTTCATGGAGAGAAACAAGAAGATGTGAATGTGTTGTGATCAGAGCTGCTGATGGAATACCTTCTGCTGCCGTGTAGAGCGGACCCACAGAGATGGTGGTGGAGGCGCCGCTCTCCTCTCCGAACGCAGCCACAGATCGTTTCTTTCTGTTATTGCACGCCTGGAACATCAACACACTTTCTTGCATATTTTCATTAGAGTATAATTATTAAAGTTGTAGATTTGGAACCTTTTAATCATTTCTTAACTTGAATTTTCTGTATTAACATAAACATCTTAAATGTTTGATCGTGTTGAAGTGATGTTTGACAAGCGTACGTTCAGCAGCTCCTGACACTTGCTGGGTTCACACAGTCTCAGGATGCAGTGCAAGTAGATGCTGGACTTGACCTGGTTTCTGTGTTGAACGAAACGAAAGGCCTGGAAATAGAAGTGAGCGCTTGTGGCTCGACCGTTGAGAGGCACCGTCGTCATGGAGCTCACTGAGCATCTGAGGAGGGTAGGGTTAGTGTTAGTGTGTGTGTGAGGTGTGTGTGTGTGAGGTGTGTGAGGTGTGTGTGTGAGGTGTGTGTGTGTGAGGTGTGTGTGTGAGTGTGTGTGAGGTGTGTGTGTGTGTGTGAGGTGTGTGTGTGTGAGGTGTGTGTGTGTGTGTGTGTGTGAGGTGTGTGTGTGAGGTGTGTGTGTGTGTGTGAGGTGTGTGTGTGAGGTGTGTGTGTGTGAGGTGTGTGTGTGTGAGGTGTGTGAGGTGTGTGTGTGTGAGGTGTGTGTGTGTGAGGTGTGTGAGGTGTGTGTGTGTGTGAGGTGTGTGAGTGTGTGTGTGAGGTGTGTGTGTGAGGTGTGTGTGTGTGTGTGTGAGGTGTGTGTGAGGTGTGTGTGTGTGTGTGAGGTGTGTGTGTGAGGTGTGTGTGTGTGAGGTGTGTGTGTGTGTGTGAGAGGTGTGTGTGTGTGTGTGTGTGTGTGTGTGAGGTGTATGTGTGAGGTGTGTGTGTGTGTGTGTGAGGTGTGTGTGAGGTGTGTGTGTGTGTGTGAGGTGTGTGTGTGAGGTGTGTGTGTGTGAGGTGTGTGTGTGTGTGTGAGAGGTGTGTGTGTGTGTGTGTGTGTGAGGTGTGTGTGTGTGTGTGTGTGAGGTGTGTGTGTGTGAGGTGTGTGTGTGAGGTGTGTGTGTGTGAGGTGTGTGTGTGAGTGTGTGTGAGGTGTGTGTGTGTGTGTGAGGTGTGTGTGTGTGAGGTGTGTGTGTGTGTGGGTGTGAGGTGTGTGTGTGAGGTGTGTGTGTGTGTGTGTGAGGTGTGTGTGAGGTGTGTGAGGTGTGTGTGTGTGAGGTGTGTGTGTGAGGTGTGTGTGTGTGAGGTGTGTGAGGTGTGTGTGTGTGTGAGGTGTGTGTGTGAGGTGTGTGTGTGTGAGGTGTGTGTGTGAGGTGTGTGAGGTGTGTGTGAGGTGTGTGTGTGTGAGGTGTGTGTGTGTGATGTGTGTGTGAGGTGTGTGTGTGAGGTGTGTGTGTGAGGTGTGTGTGAGGTGTGTGTGTGTGAGGTGTGTGTGTGAGGTGTGTGTGTGTGAGGTGTGTGTGTGAGGTGTGTGTGTGTGAGGTGTGTGAGGTGTGTGTGTGTGTGAGGTGTGTGTGTGTGAGGTGTGTGTGAGGTGTGTGTGTGAGGTGTGTGTGTGTGAGGTGTGTGTGTGAGGTGTGTGAGGTGTGTGTGAGGTGTGTGTGTGAGGTGTGTGTGTGTGAGGTGTGTGTGTGTGTGTGAGGTGTGTGTGTGAGGTGTGTGTGTGTGAGGTGTGTGTGTGTGAGGTGTGTGAGGTGTGTGTGTGTGAGGTGTGTGTGTGAGGTGTGTGTGTGTGAGGTGTGTGAGGTGTGTGTGTGTGAGAGGTGTGTGAGTGTGTGTGTGAGGTGTGTGTGTGAGGTGTGTGTGTGTGTGTGTGAGGTGTGTGTGAGGTGTGTGTGTGTGTGTGAGGTGTGTGTGTGTGAGAGGTGTGTGTGTGTGTGTGTGTGTGTGTGTGTGTGTGAGGTGTATGTGTGAGGTGTGTGTGTGTGTGTGTGAGGTGTGTGTGAGGTGTGTGTGTGAGGTGTGTGTGTGTGAGGTGTGTGTGTGTGTGTGAGAGGTGTGTGTGTGTGTGTGTGTGAGGTGTGTGTGTGTGTGTGTGTGAGGTGTGTGTGTGTGAGGTGTGTGTGTGAGGTGTGTGTGTGTGAGGTGTGTGTGTGAGTGTGTGTGAGGTGTGTGTGTGTGTGTGAGGTGTGTGTGTGTGAGGTGTGTGTGTGTGTGGGGTGTGAGGTGTGTGTGTGAGGTGTGTGTGTGTGTGTGTGAGGTGTGTGTGAGGTGTGTGAGGTGTGTGTGTGTGAGGTGTGTGTGTGAGGTGTGTGTGTGTGAGGTGTGTGAGGTGTGTGTGTGTGTGAGGTGTGTGTGTGAGGTGTGTGTGTGTGAGGTGTGTGTGTGAGGTGTGTGAGGTGTGTGTGTGTGAGGTGTGTGTGTGTGATGTGTGTGTGAGGTGTGTGTGTGAGGTGTGTGTGTGAGGTGTGTGTGAGGTGTGTGTGTGTGAGGTGTGTGTGTGAGGTGTGTGTGTGTGAGGTGTGTGTGTGAGGTGTGTGTGTGTGAGGTGTGTGAGGTGTGTGTGTGTGTGAGGTGTGTGTGTGTGAGGTGTGTGTGTGAGGTGTGTGTGTGAGGTGTGTGTGTGTGAGGTGTGTGAGGGTGTGTGTGAGGTGTGTGTGTGAGGTGTGTGTGTGTGAGGTGTGTGTGTGTGTGTGAGGTGTGTGTGTGAGGTGTGTGTGTGTGTGTGTGAGGTGTGTGAGGTGTGTGTGTGTGAGGTGTGTGTGTGAGGTGTGTGTGTGTGTGTGTGAGGTGTGTGAGGTGTGTGTGTGTGAGGTGTGTGTGTGAGGTGTGTGTGTGTGAGGTGTGTGTGTGTGTGAGGTGTGTGTGCGAGGTGTGTGTGTGTGAGGTGTGTGTGTGAGGTGTGTGTGTGTGAGGTGTGTGTGTGTGAGGTGTGTGTGTGTGATGTGTGTGTGAGGTGTGTGTGTGAGGTGTGTGTGTGAGGTGTGTGTGTGAGGTGTGTGTGTGTGAGGTGTGTGTGTGAGGTGTGTGTGTGTGAGGTGTGTGTGTGAGGTGTGTGTGTGTGAGGTGTGTGAGGTGTGTGTGTGTGTGAGGTGTGTGTGTGTGAGGTGTATGTGTGTGAGGTGTGTGAGGTGTGTGTGTGTGTGAGGTGTGTGTGTGTGAGGTGTGTGTGTGTGAGGTGTGTGTGTGTGAGGTGTGTGTGTGTGTGTGAGGTGTGTGTGTGAGGTGTGTGTGTGAGGTGTGTGTGTGAGGTGTGTGTGTGTGTGTGTGTGAGGTGTGTGTGTGTGTGTGTGAGGTGTGTGTGAGGTGTGTGTGTGTGAGGTGTGTGTGTGTGTGAGGTGTGTGTGTGAGGTGTGTGTGTGTGAGGTGTGTGTGTGTGTGTGAGAGGTGTGTGTGTGTGTGTGAGGTTTGTGTGTGTGTGTGAGGTGTGTGTGTGTGAGGTGTGTGTGTGTGAGGTGTGTGTGTGAGTGTGTGTGAGGTGTGTGTGTGTGTGTGAGGTGTGTGTGTGTGAGGTGTGTGTGTGTGAGGTGTGTGTGTGAGGTGTGTGTGTGAGGTGTGTGTGAGGTGTGTGTGAGGTGTGTGAGGTGTGTGTGTGTGAGGTGTGTGTGTGAGGTGTGTGTGTGTGAGGTGTGTGTGTGTGTGAGGTGTGTGAGGTGTGTGTGTGTGAGGTGTGTGTGTGAGGTGTGTGAGGTGTGTGTGTGTGAGGTGTGTGTGTGTGAGGTGTGTGTGTGTGATGTGTGTGTGAGGTGTGTGTGTGAGGTGTGTGTGTGAGGTGTGTGTGAGGTGTGTGTGTGTGAGATGTGTGTGTGAGGTGTGTGTGTGAGGTGTGTGTGTGAGGTGTGTGAGAGGTGTGTGTGTGAGGTGTGTGAGTGTGTGTGTGAGGTGTGTGTGTGAGGTGTGTGTGTGTGTGTGTGTGTGTGAGGTGTGTGTGTGTGTGTGTGTGTGTGTGTGAGGTGTGTGTGTGTGAGGTGTGTGTGTGAGGTGTGTGTGTGTGTGTGTGTGTGTGTGTGAGGTGTGGGTGTGAGGTGTGTGTGTGTGAGGTGTGTGTGTGTGTGTGTGTGTGAGGTGTGTGTGTGTGAGGTGTGTGTGTGAGGTCTGTGAGGTGTGTGTGTGAGGTGTGTGAGGTGTGTGTGTGTGAGGTGTGTGTGTGTGTGGGAGGTGTGTGAGGTGTGTGTGTGTGTGAGGTGTGTGTGTGTGATGTGTGTGTGTGAGGTGTGTGTGTGTGAGGTGTATGTGTGTGAGGTGTGTGTGTGAGGTGTGTGTGTGGAGTGTGTGTGTGAGGTGTGTGAGGTGTGTGTGTGTGAGGTGTGTATGTGTGAGGTGTGTGTGTGAGGTGTGTGTAAGGTGTGTGTGTGAGGTGTGTGAGGTGTGTGTGTGTGTGAGGTGTGTATGTGTGAGGTGTGTGTGTGTGAGGTGTGTGTGAGGTGTGTGTGTGAGGTGTGTGAGGTGTGTGTGTGTGAGGTGTGTGTGTGTGAGGTGTGTGAGGTGTGTATGTGTGTGTGTGTGTGTGTGTGTGTGAGGTGTGTGTGTGTGAGGTGTGTGTGTGTGAGGTGTGTGTGTGTGAGATGTGTGTATGTGAGGTGTGTGTGTGAGGTGTGTGTGTGGAGTGTGTGTTTGAGGTGTGTGTGTGTGAGGTGTGTGTGTGAGAGGTGTGTGTGTGTGTGTGAGGTGTGTGTGTGTGTGAGGTGTGTGAGGTGTGTGTGTGTGTGAGGTGTGTGAGGTGTGTGTGTGTGTGAGGTGTGTGTGTGTGAGGTGTGTGAGGTGTGTGTGTGTGAGGTGTGTGTGTGAGGTGTGTGTGTGGAGTGTGTGTGTGAGGTGTGTGTGTGAGGTGTGTGTGTGTGAGGTGTGTCTGTGAGGTGTGTGTGTGGAGTGTGTGTGTGAGGTGTGTGAGGTGTGTGTGTGTGAGGTGTGTGTGTGAGAGGTGTGTGTGTGTGAGGTGTGTGTGTGTGAGGTGTGTGAGGTGTGTGAGGTGTGTGTGTGTGAGGTGTGTATGTGTGAGGTGTGTGTGTGTGAGGTGTGTGTGTGTGAGGTGTGTGTGAGGTGTGTGTGAGGTGTGTGTGAGGTGTGTGTGTGTGAGGTGTGTGTGAGGTGTGTGAGGTGTGTGTGTGTGTGGTGTGTGTGTGTGAGGTGTGTGTGAGGTGTGTGTGTGAGGTGTGTATGTGTGAGGTGTGTGAGGTGTGTGTGTGTGAGGTGTGTGTGTGTGAGGTGTGTGAGGTGTGTGTGTGTGAGTGTGTGAGGTGTGTGTGTGTGAGGTGTGTGTGAGGTGTGTGTGTGAGGTGTGTGTGTGTGAGGTGTGTGAGTGTGTGTGTGTGTGAGGTGTGTGTGTGAGGTGTGTGTGTGTGAGGTGTGTGTGTGTAAGGTGTGTGAGGTGTGTGTGTGTGAGGTGTGTTGATGTGTGTGAGGTGTGTTGACGTGTGTGAGGTGTGTTGACGTGTCTGTAGTGTGTTGATGTGTGTGAAGTGTGTTGACGTGTGTGAGGTTTGTTGACGTGTGTGAGGTGTGTTGACGTGTGTTGACCTGTGTGAGGTGTGTTGACGTGTCTGTAGTGTGTTGATGTGTGTGAAGTGTGTTGACGTGTGTGAGGTGTGTTGACGTATGTGAGGTGTGTTGATGTGTGTGAGGTGTGTTGACGTGTGTTGACGTGTGTGAGGTGTGTTTACGTGTGTGAGGTGTGTTGACGTGTGTTGACATGTGTGAGGTGTGTTGAAGTGTGTGAGGTGTGTTGACGTGTGTGAGGTGTGTTGACGTTAGTTGATGTGTGTTGACGTGTGTGAGGTGAGCTGACGTGTGTTGACGTGTGTGAGGTGTGTTGAAGTGTGTGAGGTGTGTTGACGTGTGTGAGGTGTGTTGACGTGTGTGAGGTGTGTTGACGTGTGTTGATGTGTGTGAGGTGTGTTGACGTGTGTTGACGTGTGTGAGGTGTGTTGACGTGTGTGAGGTGTGTTGACGTGTGTGAGGTGTGTTGACGTGTGTTGACGTGTGTGAGGTGTGTTGACGTGTGTTGATGTGTGTGAGGTGTGTTGACATGTGTTGACGTGTGTGAGGTGTGTTGACGTGTGTGAGTTGTGTTGACGTGTGTGAGGTGTGTTGACGTGTGTGAAGTGTGTTGACGTGTCTGAAGAGTGTTGAAGTGTCTGTAGTGTGTTGACCTGTGTGAGGTGTGTTGACGTGTCTGTAGTGTGTTGATGTGTGTGAAGTGTGTTGACGTGTGTGAGGTGTGTTGATGTGTGTGAGGTGTGTTGACGTGTGTTGACGTGTGTGAGGTGTGTTGACGTGTGTTGACGTGTGTGAGGTGTGTTGACGTGTGTGAGGTGTGTTGACGTGTGTTGACATGTGTGAGGTGTGTTGAAGTGTGTGAGGTGTGTTGACGTGTGTGAGGTGTGTTGACGTGTGTGAGGTGTGTTGACGTGTGTGAAGTGTGTTGACGTGTCTGAAGAGTGTTGAAGTGTCTGTAGTGTGTTGACGTGTGTGAGGTGTGTTGACGTGTGTGAGGTGTGTTGACGTGTGTGAAGTGTGTTGACGTGTCTGAAGTGTTTTGACGTGTGTCAGGTGTGTTGACGTGTGTGAGGTGTGTTGACGTGTGTGAAGTGTTTTGACGTGTCTGAAGTGTGTTGACGTGTGTGAGGTGTGTTGACGTGTCTGGAGTGTGTTGATGTGTGTGAAGTGTGTTGACGTGTCTGAAGTGTGTTGACGTGTGTGAGGTGTGTTGACGTGTCTGGAGTGTGTTGATGTGTGTGAAGTGTGTTGACGTGTCTGTTGTGTGTTGACGTGTCTGTAGTGTGTTGACGTGTCTGTAGTCTGTTGACTTGTCTGTAGTGTGTTGACGTGACTGAAGTGTGTCAACGTGCGTGTAGTGTGTTGACGTGTCTGGAGTGTGTTGACGTGTCTGGAGTGTGTTGACGTGTCTGTAGTGTGTTGACGTGTCTGAAGTGTGTTGACCTGTCTGTAGCGTGTTGACGTGTCTGGAGTGTGTTGACGTGTCTGGAGTGTGTTGACGTGTCTGTAGTGTGTTGACGTGTCTGTAGTGTGTTGATGTGTGTGAGGTGTGTTGACGTGTCTGAAGAGTGTTGAAGTGTCTGTAGTGTGTTGACGTGTGTGAGGTGTGTTGAAGTGTGTGAGGTGTGTTGACGTGTGTGAAGTGTGTTGACGTGTCTGAAGTGTGTTGACGTGTGTGAGGTGTGTTGATGTGTGTGAGGTGTGTTGACGTGTGTTGACGTGTGTGAGGTGTGTTGACGTGTGTTGACGTGTGTGAGGTGTGTTGACGTGTGTGAGGTGTGTTGACGTGTGTTGACATGTGTGAGGTGTGTTGAAGTGTGTGAGGTGTGTTGACGTGTGTGAGGTGTGTTGACGTGTGTGAGGTGTGTTGAAGTGTGTGAGGTGTGTTGACGTGTGTGAGGTGTGTTGACGTGTGTTGATGTGTGTGAGGTGTGTTGACGTGTGTTGACGTGTGTGAGGTGTGTTGACGTGTGTTGACATGTGTGAGGTGTGTTGAAGTGTGTGAGGTGTGTTGACGTGTGTTGATGTGTGTTGACGTGTGTGAGGTGAGCTGACGTGTGTTGACGTGTGTGAGGTGTGTTGAAGTGTGTGAGGTGTGTTGACGTGTGTGAGGTGTGTTGACGTGTGTTGACATGTGTGAGGTGTGTTGAAGTGTGTGAGGTGTGTTGACGTGTGTGAGGTGTGTGTTGACATGTGTGAGGTGTGTTGAAGTGTGTGAGGTGTGTTGACGTGTGTTGACGTGTGTGAGGTGTGTTGACGTGTGTGAGGTGTGTTGACGTGTGTGAAGTGTGTTGACGTGTCTGAAGAGTGTTGAAGTGTCTGTAGTGTGTTGACGTGTGTGAGGTGTGTTGACGTGTGTGAGGTGTGTTGACGTGTGTGAAGTGTGTTGACGTGTCTGAAGTGTTTTTACGTGTGTCAGGTGTGTTGACGTGTGTGAGGTGTGTTGACGTGTGTGAAGTGTTTTGACGTGTCTGAAGTGTGTTGACGTGTGTGAGGTGTGTTGACGTGTCTGGAGTGTGTTGACGTGTGTGAAGTGTGTTGACGTGTCTGAAGTGTGTTGACGTGTGTGAGGTGTGTTGACGTGTCTGGAGTGTGTTGATGTGTGTGAAGTGTGTTGACGTGTCTGTAGTGTGTTGACGTGTCTGTAGTGTGTTGACGTGTCTGTAGTCTGTTGACTTGTCTGTAGTGTGTTGACGTGACTGAAGTGTGTCAACGTGCGTGTAGTGTGTTGACGTGTCTGGAGTGTGTTGACGTGTCTGGAGTGTGTTGACGTGTCTGAAGTGTGTTGACGTGTCTGTAGCGTGTTGACGTGTCTGGAGTGTGTTGACGTGTCTGGAGTGTGTTGACGTGTCTATAGTGTGTTGACGTGTCTGTAGTGTGTTGATGTGTGTGAGGTGTGTTGACATGTCTGAAGAGTGTTGAAGTGTCTGTAGTGTGTTGACGTGTGTGAGGTGTGTTGAAGTGTGTGAGGTGTGTTGACGTGTGTGAAGTGTGTTGACGTGTCTGAAGTGTGTTGACGTGTCTGAAGTGTGTTGACGTGTGTGAGGTGTGTTGACGTGTCTGGAGTGTGTTGATGTGTGTGAAGTGTGTTGACGTGTCTGAAGTGTGTTGACGTGTGTGAGGTGTGTTGACGTGTCTGGAGTGTGTTGATGTGTGTGAAGTGTGTTGACGTGTATGTAGTGTGTTGACGTGTCTGTAGTGTGTTGACGTGTCTGTAGTGTGTTGACATGACTGAAGTGTTTCAACGTGCGTGTAGTGTGTTGACGTGTCTGGAGTGTGTTGACGTGTCTGTAGTGTGTTGACGTGTCTGAAGTGTGTTGACGTGTCTGTAGTGTGTTGACGTGTCTGGAGTGTGTTGACGTGTCTGGAGTGTGTTGACGTGTCTGTAGTGTGTTGACGTGTGTTGATGTGTGTTGACGTGTGTTGACGTGTGTGAGGTGTGTTGACGTGTGTGAGGTGTGTTTACGTGTGTGAGGTGTGTTGACGTGTGTTGACGTGTGTTGACGTGTGTGAGGTGTGTTGACGTGTGTTGATGTGTGTGAGGTGTGTTGACGTGTGTTGACGTGTGTGAGGTGTGTTGACGTGTGTGAGGTGTGTTGACGTGTGTGAGGTGTGTTGACGTGTGTTGACGTGTGTTGACGTGTGTGAGGTGTGTTGACGTGTGTGAGGTGTGTTGACGTGTGTGAAGTGTGTTGATGTGTCTGAAGAGTGTTGAAGTGTCTGTAGTGTGTTGACCTGTGTGAGGTGTGTTGACGTGTCTGTAGTGTGTTGATGTGTGTGAAGTGTGTTGACGTGTGTGAGGTGTGTTGACGTATTTGAGGTGTGTTGATGTGTGTGAGGTGTGTTGACGTGTGTTGACGTGTGTGAGGTGTGTTGATGTGTGTGAGGTGTGTTGACGTGTGTTGACATGTGTGAGGTGTGTTGACGTGTGTGAGGTGTGTTGACGTGTGTGAGGTGTGTTGACGTGTGTGAGGTGTGTTGACGTGTGTGAGGTGTGTTGACGTGTGTGAGGTGTGTTGACGTGTGTTGATGTGTGTGAGGTATGTTGACGTGTGTTGATGTGTATGAGGTGTGTTGACGTGTGTGAGATGTGTTGACGTGTGTGAGGTGTGTTGACGTGTGTTGACGTGTGTGAGGTGTGTTGACGTGTGTTGACATGTGTGAGGTGTGTTGAAGTGTGTGAGGTGTGTTGACGTGTGTGAGGTGTGTTGACGTGTGTGAGGTGTGTTGAAGTGTGTGAGGTGTGTTGACGTGTGTGAGGTGTGTTGACGTGTGTTGATGTGTGTGAGGTGTGTTGACGTGTGTTGACGTGTGTGAGGTGTGTTGACGTGTGTTGACATGTGTGAGGTGTGTTGAAGTGTGTGAGGTGTGTTGACGTGTGTTGATGTGTGTTGACGTGTGTGAGGTGAGCTGACGTGTGTTGACGTGTGTGAGGTGTGTTGAAGTGTGTGAGGTGTGTTGACGTGTGTGAGGTGTGTTGACGTGTGTTGACATGTGTGAGGTGTGTTGAAGTGTGTGAGGTGTGTTGACGTGTGTGAGGTGTGTGTTGACATGTGTGAGGTGTGTTGAAGTGTGTGAGGTGTGTTGACGTGTGTTGACGTGTGTGAGGTGTGTTGACGTGTGTGAGGTGTGTTGACGTGTGTGAAGTGTGTTGACGTGTCTGAAGAGTGTTGAAGTGTCTGTAGTGTGTTGACGTGTGTGAGGTGTGTTGACGTGTGTGAGGTGTGTTGACGTGTGTGAAGTGTGTTGACGTGTCTGAAGTGTTTTTACGTGTGTCAGGTGTGTTGACGTGTGTGAGGTGTGTTGACGTGTGTGAAGTGTTTTGACGTGTCTGAAGTGTGTTGACGTGTGTGAGGTGTGTTGACGTGTCTGGAGTGTGTTGACGTGTGTGAAGTGTGTTGACGTGTCTGAAGTGTGTTGACGTGTGTGAGGTGTGTTGACGTGTCTGGAGTGTGTTGATGTGTGTGAAGTGTGTTGACGTGTCTGTAGTGTGTTGACGTGTCTGTAGTGTGTTGACGTGTCTGTAGTCTGTTGACTTGTCTGTAGTGTGTTGACGTGACTGAAGTGTGTCAACGTGCGTGTAGTGTGTTGACGTGTCTGGAGTGTGTTGACGTGTCTGGAGTGTGTTGACGTGTCTGAAGTGTGTTGACGTGTCTGTAGCGTGTTGACGTGTCTGGAGTGTGTTGACGTGTCTGGAGTGTGTTGACGTGTCTATAGTGTGTTGACGTGTCTGTAGTGTGTTGATGTGTGTGAGGTGTGTTGACATGTCTGAAGAGTGTTGAAGTGTCTGTAGTGTGTTGACGTGTGTGAGGTGTGTTGAAGTGTGTGAGGTGTGTTGACGTGTGTGAAGTGTGTTGACGTGTCTGAAGTGTGTTGACGTGTCTGAAGTGTGTTGACGTGTGTGAGGTGTGTTGACGTGTCTGGAGTGTGTTGATGTGTGTGAAGTGTGTTGACGTGTCTGAAGTGTGTTGACGTGTGTGAGGTGTGTTGACGTGTCTGGAGTGTGTTGATGTGTGTGAAGTGTGTTGACGTGTATGTAGTGTGTTGACGTGTCTGTAGTGTGTTGACGTGTCTGTAGTGTGTTGACATGACTGAAGTGTTTCAACGTGCGTGTAGTGTGTTGACGTGTCTGGAGTGTGTTGACGTGTCTGTAGTGTGTTGACGTGTCTGAAGTGTGTTGACGTGTCTGTAGTGTGTTGACGTGTCTGGAGTGTGTTGACGTGTCTGGAGTGTGTTGACGTGTCTGTAGTGTGTTGACGTGTGTTGATGTGTGTTGACGTGTGTTGACGTGTGTGAGGTGTGTTGACGTGTGTGAGGTGTGTTTACGTGTGTGAGGTGTGTTGACGTGTGTTGACGTGTGTTGACGTGTGTGAGGTGTGTTGACGTGTGTTGATGTGTGTGAGGTGTGTTGACGTGTGTTGACGTGTGTGAGGTGTGTTGACGTGTGTGAGGTGTGTTGACGTGTGTGAGGTGTGTTGACGTGTGTTGACGTGTGTTGACGTGTGTGAGGTGTGTTGACGTGTGTGAGGTGTGTTGACGTGTGTGAAGTGTGTTGATGTGTCTGAAGAGTGTTGAAGTGTCTGTAGTGTGTTGACCTGTGTGAGGTGTGTTGACGTGTCTGTAGTGTGTTGATGTGTGTGAAGTGTGTTGACGTGTGTGAGGTGTGTTGACGTATTTGAGGTGTGTTGATGTGTGTGAGGTGTGTTGACGTGTGTTGACGTGTGTGAGGTGTGTTGATGTGTGTGAGGTGTGTTGACGTGTGTTGACATGTGTGAGGTGTGTTGACGTGTGTGAGGTGTGTTGACGTGTGTGAGGTGTGTTGACGTGTGTGAGGTGTGTTGACGTGTGTGAGGTGTGTTGACGTGTGTGAGGTGTGTTGACGTGTGTTGATGTGTGTGAGGTATGTTGACGTGTGTTGATGTGTATGAGGTGTGTTGACGTGTGTGAGATGTGTTGACGTGTGTGAGGTGTGTTGACGTGTGTTGACGTGTGTTGACGTGTGTGAGGTGTGTTGACGTGTGTGAGGTGTGTTGACGTGTGTGAAGTGTGTTGACGTGTCTGAAGAGTGTTGAAGTGTCTGTAGTGTTTTGACGTGTGTGAGGTGTGTTGACGTGTGTGAGGTGTGTTGACGTGTGTGAAGTGTTTTGACGTGTCTGAAGTGTGTTGACGTGTGTGAGGTGTGTTGACGCGTCTGGAGTGTGTTGATGTGTGTGAAGTGTGTTGACGTGTCTGAAGTGTGTTGACGTGTGTGAGGTGTGTTGACGTGTCTGGAGTGTGTTGATGTGTGTGAAGTGTGTTGACGTGTCTGTAGTGTGTTGACGTGTCTGTAGTGTGTTGACGTGTCTGTAGTGTGTTGACGTGACTGAAGTGTGTCAACGTGCGTGTAGTGTGTTGACGTGTCTGGAGTGTGTTGACGTGTCTGGAGTGTGTTGACGTGTCTGGAGTGTGTTGACGTGTCTGGAGTGTGTTGACGTGTCTGGAGTGTGTTGACGTGTCTGTAGTGTGTTGACGTGTCTGAAGTGTGTTGACGTGTCTGTAGTGTGTTGACGTGTCTGGAGTGTGTTGACGTGTCTGGAGTGTGTTGACGTGTCTGTAGTGTGTTGACGTGTCTGTAGTGTGTTGATGTGTGTGAGGTGTGTTGACGTGTGTGAGGTGTGTTGACGTGTCTGAAGTATGTGAGGTGTGTTGACGTGTGTTGACGTGTGTTGACGTGTGTGAGGTGTGTTGACGTGTGTGAAGTGTGTTGACGTGTCTGAAGTGTGTTGACGTGTCTTAAGTGTGTTGACGTGTGTGAGGTGTGTTGACGTGTGTGAGGTGTGTTGACGTGTGTGAGGTGTGTTGACGTGTGTGAGGTGTGTTGACGTGTGTTGACGTGTGTTGACGTGTGTGAGGTGTGTTGACGTGTGTGAGGTGTATTGACGTGTGTGAAGTGTGTTGACGTGTCTGAAGAGTGTTGAAGTGTCTGTAGTGTGTTGACGTGTGTGAGGTGTGTTGACGTGTGTGAGGTGTGTTGACGTGTGTGAAGTGTGTTGACGTGTCTGAAGTGTGTTGAAGTGCCTGTAGTGTGTTGACGTGTGTGAGGTGTGTTGACGTGTGTGAGGTGTGTTGACGTGTGTGAGGTGTGTTGACGTGTGTGAGGTGTGTTGACGTGTGTTGACGTGTGTTGACGTGTGTGAGGTGTGTTGACGTGTGTGAGGTGTGTTGACGTGTGTGAAGTGTGTTGACGTGTCTGAAGAGTGTTGAAGTGTCTGTAGTGTGTTGACGTGTGTGAGGTGTGTTGACGTGTGTGAGGTGTGTTGACGTGTGTGAAGTGTGTTGACGTGTCTGAAGTGTGTTGACGTGTCTGAAGTGTGTTGACGTGTGTGAGGTGTGTTGACGTGTCTGGAGTGTGTTGATGTGTGTGAAGTGTGTTGACGTGTCTGAAGTGTGTTGACGTGTGTGAGGTGTGTTGACGTGTCTGGAGTGTGTTTATGTGTGTGAAGTGTGTTGACGTGTCTGTAGTGTGTTGACATGACTGAAGTGTTTCAACGTGCGTGTAGTGTGTTGACGTGTCTGGAGTGTGTTGACGTGTCTGGAGTGTGTTGACGTGTCTGTAGTGTGTTGACGTGTCTGAAGTGTGTTGACGTGTCTGTAGTGTGTTGACGTGTCTGGAGTGTGTTGACGTGTCTGGAGTGTGTTGACGTGTCTGTAGTGTGTTGACGTGTCTGTAGTGTGTTGATGTGTGTGAGATGTGTTGACGTGTATGAGGTGTGTTGACGTGTCTGAAGTGTGTTGACGTGTCTGAAGTGTGTTGACGTGTGTGAGGTGTGTTGACGTGTCTGGAGTGTGTTGATGTGTGTGAAGTGTGTTGACGTGTCTGAAGTGTGTTGACGTGTGTGAGGTGTGTTGACGTGTCTGGAGTGTGTTGATGTGTGTGTAGTGTGTTGCCGTCACTCACCCTGTGAAGAAATTGTGTACTTCCGTCTGTGACATGTTGTAGGCGCTCGGTGTGGCGAAACAATGATCCATCAACACATAGAAGCTGCAGGAAGAGACGCTTGAATATCAACTTCATTATAAAGTTTCTCCAAAGGCAGGAAAATCTTTCAAAATTGAACCAAAATCCTGTTTCGAAATCAATTACCTTCAAAGGTTCTACAAACCTAAAGAATTGAAATTAAAATGTGTATTTAAAGGGATTTAAACTTATTTTCTTAACTAGATATTTAAATGTTATTGTCTATACAATTACTTTTCTTTAACCAAAGTTTTGAAGTAAATGTTCATTATTTAAACTTCAACTGATGACATCAATACAAGAACACAAGAGTACAAGAAAACTATTGAAAGGACGTGAAGTGTTTCCTGAACACAGAGCTCAGTGCTGCCCTCCTCTGGCTGCACTTCTGCATGTATGTTCTTCAGTATGAAGCTCGTCACGATCTAACGCCTGTTGCTACATTAGAAGCGAGTGAATCCACACCTCCTTACAGAGACAACATGTTCTGTTCTTTATTTCCTTTATTTACCCTCTAGGTCGTTAACAAAGTCAGAGAAACGTTGACTTTAAACTAATGTTTGTTTTTATTCATTCATGTGAAAGTAATACACACTTGACACTGAAAATGTAGCTCAATACTAGTTAGGGTTCTACGTCATTGGTGCTCCGCCCTCTAACGGCTTCGCTATTGGTTTACCCCGAGGCACCGCCTCGTCTCTGAGAAAGCTTAATGAACTCGCCACCCAGCAGGGGGCAGTCCACTTCCTATAAAGGCGGGAAGCACCCGCCGCACTTTCTCCATTCTCAACTCAGCGAGAAAGCTCCTGGATACAGCATGACGGACGTGAGCATGAACGTTGACGTAGATGTGTCTTTGTGCCTGACGTGTGACACTCCCCTGGGGAGGGGGGACACGCATGCTCTCTGCTTCGTCTGTCTAGGCCCGGATCACGCGTTTGCGGATTGTGGGGCCTGCCGTATGCTTCCCGAGGAGGTCCGTAGGAGACGGGGAGCATACGAGGCCCGTCGGCGCACGCCGCGCCCTCCTGTGCGGTGCGCTCGACAGGCTCACCGAGACGACCTTGGACCTTCGGAGTTGGAGGAAGTCAAGGACTCGGTGGCTGCGCTCCTCCGGATGTCACAGGCGTACGCGATCCTGGGAGGGGGACCACGCGACGCTGGACAGCTGGGCCACCGGCACCTGTGGCTAGACCTGGCCACAGCGCTGCCGGAGAGAGACGGGAGGCTCCTCCTGGACGGACCCATAACGGAGGACTCTCTGTTTGGTCCGGAGCTCCGGAACGTCGTGGCTCGGCAGGAGGCAGCGCAGCAGGAGTCAGCGCAGCTCCGCCATCACCTGCATGGGCGTGAGGACGAGGCGCGATGGGGGTCCGGCGCTCGGAAACCGTCACCAGAGCCAGCAGCACCAGCAGCAACGGCAACAGCCGCGGCGGGCGACGAGCGAGCGTCGCCGGGATCCACAGCGGGAGCCGGGGAGCCAGCAGCCGCAGCGGAGCCAGCGAAGACCGAGGGACCCGCGGCGGCGAGGACGCAGAGGCGGCGAGGCTTCTTCTCGGGGGAGCCCTCCTCCCCCCCTACTCTTTCAAAGGGCTTTATGTAAATAAATCTAAGAAAACGTATGACGTTTCTGTGGTTCGTTCTGAGAGAGATGTTGGTAGCGTGCATGTGTTTCCGCCTGTGAGTGTGACGTATTCACAGGCGTCATTAGAGACTTTCGCCGCTAATGCTAAGCTAACATGCTCCGCCGTTCATAGACGGCGTGAGTTTCCTCTCAGAACACAGTTCGAAGGAGGGTTTAAACCCCTTCGCCCGGGTCATGCCGAGACTGTAATAACGGAGTCTGTCCACACGAATGAGGGGCAGACTCCAACCACATGTGTTTTGTTTACAGACGAGCAGAGGTCCGCGAGACCGGCTGAGTCAGCTGTGGTTACTTCCGCGTCGACCAGCGCTCGTGCCCGACAGAGCGTGACAGCTGATGAGGTGAGTGGAACTAGTCCGGACATGTTGACCGGAGGTTGTTCCTTCCCCCACAGCGCTGTCTACAAGCACTGGCACCGTGGAGGATGTCACGTTTGGCGGCGGAGAAACGCCATGGAACTGACGCAACCTGGTGTTTTTACGCGCGAGTTTTCTCGCCGTCCTGAGACCAGGCGAGGGCGAGGAACTTCCGTCCCGTCTGGTCGATCAACTGGAGAGGTGCGTGGCGGTCGGATCTCACGAGTGACGAGCAGGTCTGGACCGCCAGCGGGGCTTGAGAATGTACGGGACCTGGTGAGTGTTGCGGTGCCGACGCGCGCGCGACCTAACTCACTTCAGCTCCGGTTTAATTTTCCAGCACATTCCTCCACATCGCGGGTTTTGTCAGCTCCGGTGACACTAAGAAGTGCTCAGGGAGTTGGGAAGACTTCCGGGGGGGGAAGGGAACACGCACAACGCGCATCTGAGGTGTCTCACGCGCACTTGCGCGCTTCTCCCACAGAGCCGGATTTTATGTATGAGAGTGGGGGTTCTAGTGAATCCAACTCGAGTACATGCTCTGTGGATTCAAGAGATAGAGACGCGGCTTGTGTGATGCCCCCCGGGCCGTAGACGCTACAATTGCACTACAATTTGCCCGTCAACCCCTGCGTTTTTCAGGGATTCTCTGGACGCGTATGGCGGAGCAGGAGAAATTATCCTGTTTGAGGAACGAGGTGTCTACTCTGCTGCAGAAGGAGGTCGTAGAACTGGTCCCTGCAGCCGAGATGATGACAGAGTTTTACTCCCGGTACTTCCTCGTGGCGAAGAAGACCGGGGGTTGGAGGCCCATTCTGGACCTCAGCTATTTGAACAAGTTCATAGCTACCCGCCCGTTTCGCATGTTGACGGTCAAGAAACTACTTTCAAGTGTAAGTCCAGGAGATTGGATGACATCTATCGACCTGACCGACGCGTACTTTCACATTCCGATAGTCAAGAGACATCGAAAGTACTTGCGTTTCGCCCTCGAGGGTCGGGTGTTTCAATACACTCGACTCCCGTTCGGCTACTCTCTGGCACACAGGACCTTCACCAAGTGTGTGGAAGCGGCAGTGGAGCCATTGAGAGTGAGTGGGGTAAGGATGTTGACCTATCTGGACGACTGGTTGATCCTTGCCAGGTCAGAGGCAGAAAGTTACGCTCACACACAGAAGGTGTTGAGCCATATTGCCACCCTGGGGTTCACAGTGAACCTCAGCAAGAGCGCTCTGACTCCAGTTCAACAGTTAGTTTACCTGGGGGTACTGTTGAACTCGGAGGAGGGATACGCGCGCCTCCCGGACGTGCGTATCCAGCCCATTCTCCGACTGACAACACAGTTGCTGGAAGCTCGGTGTCACGTGACAACAGCAGGCACTGTTATGTCCCTCCTGGGGCTCATGGCAGCAGCCCACACGGTAGTTCGGCTGGGCTTGCTGCACATGAGGGAGCTTCAGAGATGATTTGGTCGTCTCAAGCTAGACCTCAAGCGGGAAAGAGGTCGGGAAGTGCGCCTTCCCGCTCGGGTTTTGCAGGACATCCAGTTTTGGAACTCTCTAGCCAACCTCAGGCGGAGAGTTCCATTGGGTTGCGTCCTTCGTTACACTCAAGTGTTTACAGACGCTTCTCTGACAGGTTGGGGAGGCACCTCGGGTCAGGCCTGCTTTCGCTCAGAGCTCAGCACGTACCTGGCGAGCTGAACGCAGTAGCAGACAGACTGTCGAGGGGGGCCTCCAGGACGAATGGGGTCTGTCCGAGGCAGTGGCGAGTGAGATCTGGTCTCTGGAGAACGCCCGGGCCCCGTCAACACGCAGGCTTTATGCCTCAAAGTGGGGGATTTTCTCCCGCTGGTGTTCAGACAGGTCCTTGGACCCCAGCTCTTGTTTTGGTCTCCGCTATCCTGCAACATTTGCTGGATAACGGGCGGACTGTGGCGAAACTGAGAGTGTTCGCATCAGCCATAGCGACGAGGCATGTCGGTTTTGAGGGTGCTTCGGTTCGCGCCCACCCCTTGGTGGCACGTTTCCTGCGGGGTGCCTGCAGGCTTCGACCTCCTGCAAGGCCTTCCAGCCCTCAGTGGGATCTCTCTCACAGGCCCGACCTTCGAGCCTCTTGACCAAGTCCCACTGGATATCTTGTCTTTCAAGGTATCGCTCCTTCTGGCACTAACAACCACGAAGAGAGCAAGTGAGCTTTGTGCCCTCTCCATTAGCCCTGAGTGTCTTTCCTTTGGCGTCGAGGAGTCTTCGGTGTCTTTGCGTCCTAACCCAGCGTTCCGCCCAAAGATTCTGAGTTCCTTGTTCCGGGCGACGACCTTCATGCTCAGCTGCCTCTTGGGCTCGAACGTAACGGCTGGATCAGTAGCTCATACGGTTTTGAGCGCTGCTGTGCCCCCCTCAGGGCCCACTGCTCCAGTGGATTTGGATCCTGGGCCGGCGGGGCCCTAGCGATGCCTCTTCAGGAGCGGCGTCCAGCTGGGGGTACATTTATCCCGTCAGGCTTCGCCTTTGGGTTAAACCAATAGCGAAGCCATTAGAGGGCGGAGCACCAATGACGTAGAACCCCTGAGTTATCTATCATAACCTCAGGTTCTACGAGTTGGTGCGAAGCCCTCTAACCTCGTCGCCCAGCGGCCGCCCTTCTCGCTGAGTTTCAGTTGGAGAAAGTGCGGCGGGTGCTTCCCGCCTTTATAGGAAGTGGACTGCCCCCTGCTGGGTGGCGAGTTCATTAAGCTTTCTCAGAGACGAGGCGGTGCCTCGGGGTAAACCAATAGCGAAGCCGTTAGAGGGCTTCGCACCAACTCGTAGAACCTGAGGTTATGATAGATAACTCAGGGGTTACACGCTGATGAAACAATAGAGTCACACATCACAACAACAC
Organism: Callionymus lyra; assembly: GCF_982586985.1. Taxonomy (NCBI): domain Eukaryota; kingdom Metazoa; phylum Chordata; class Actinopteri; order Syngnathiformes; family Callionymidae; genus Callionymus; species Callionymus lyra. The sequence goes on along the minus strand of NC_141824.1, from coordinate 133,612 downwards.
ACAGACACTAATGATACAATAGAGTCACACATCACAACAACACACAGACACTAATGATACAATAGAGTCACACATCACAACAACACACACTGATGATACAATAGAGTTACACATCACAACAACACATAAACTTAAGTTCAACTTAAGGTAGATAATTATATGTATATAAGTTATTTGTGTCTTAATGTGAAGGTCTTATGCTGAAGAAAATAATCATTATATTCAGCGACTAAATGGTGTAATTCAATATTATTGATGTAGATTCAATATTATTGATGTAGATTCAATATTATTGATGTAGATTCAATATTATTGATGTAGATTCAATATTATTGATGTGGATTCAATATTATTGATGTAGATTCAATATTATTGTGGTAGATTCAATATTATTGATGTAGATTCAATATTATTGATGTAGATTCAATATTATTGATGTAGATTCATTATTATTGTGGTAGATTCAATAATATTGATGTAGATTCAATATTATTGATGTAGATTCAATATTATTGAGGTAGATTCAATATTATTGATGTAGATTCATTATTATTGAGGTAGATTCAATATTATTGATGTAGATTCAATATTAGTGATGTAGATTCAATATTATTGTGGTAGATTCAATATTATTGTGGTAGATTCAATATTATTGATGAAGATTCAATATTATTGATGTAGATTCAATATTATTGAGGTAGATTCAATATTATTGATGTAGATTCAATATTATTGTGGTAGATTCAATATTATTGATGAAGATTCAATATTATTGATGTAGATTCAATATTATTGTGGTAGATTCAATATTATTGATGTAGATTCAATATTATTGATGTAGATTCAATATTATTGAGGTAGATTCAATATAATTGATGTAGATTCAATATTATTGAGGTAGATTCAATATTATTGATGTAGATTCATTATTATTGAGGTAGATTCAATATTATTGATGTAGATTCAATATTATTGATGTAGATTCAATATTATTGATGTAGATTCATTATTATTGTGGTAGATTCAATATTATTGAGGTAGATTCAATATTATTGATGTAGATTCATTATTATTGAGGTAGATTCAATATTATTGAGGTAGATTCAATATTA
>NC_141824.1:102500-125000 GCF_982586985.1 Callionymus lyra | reverse complement strand
CTGGCGCCACCAAGTGTCAGAAATAACAATTGTGTGAGCATTATTTTTTAAGATCTATATTAAAAAAACATCAATTAATTCATATATTTATCCATTAAAACATGTCAATAGAAACACATGAAGCAGAAGAAAAGGTTAAGATTGAAAAGTATGTGTTTATTTTTCATAGAAATATTGACATTAGAAAATGATCTTAAGCTCCGCCAACTGAAAACACTGTTGTTCTGGAGATTAAATCTTGTTGATCATAACTACACCAACTCTGCTGTGATTGGTCAAACATGGAGGTTTGTCACAGCGCGTCATCAATCCCAGAAGTCTGAATGCGTATTGAAAATATGACATTTCAACGATTACTTTTTTTTAATCTTGTCTTGTTAGTGATCTTTAGGGACATCAGTCGAAATATTAACTTTATTAAACACTGACAAGAATGTCATCAAAGTTCATCAGCAAAAGGTACCAGTTGAACAACTACAACTAGAGAACATATGTGTAGAAAAATAAACTCAAGTTTAACAATAATAATGTGTAAAAATATAAAGTCACTTCAACATCAAAACATGTTTGTTGATGTTTTTAGACTCTTTTAAATTGTTCTTTTTCAGCAAACAAGTCAAAGTATTGATTCCTCGTGAACTTGTGTTTGTGTTTGTGAAGAATGAAGAGTGAAGCCTGCGTGACGTCATCGAGTCACAGAGCCTCTATTCTCTGCAGAAAAACATCACGTTGAGGTTCAGGATGTTTTCGATCTTCTCGCCAAACAAACTCATGGTTTTCACGCAAGAAAGAAAGAAAAGGATTTTTTCTCTCACTCTGTTCCACTCCTCCTGATGACGTCACGCTCCCAGTTTCTCACTTTCAAACTTATTCAGAAGATTTTGTTTGTGTTGGAGCTTCAGAGCCTCGAGAACATGTAGACATGGATCTGTTCAAGGTTTTGGGATCAGTCCTCGTCCTTCTCAGCCCAGGATCCGCGTCCAGAATAAACGGTGAGTTTTAACTTTGAATCCCTCGCGACACAAACAGTTACTTTTTTCTTTTGTTCTCATCGAGACCAAAACTGGGAAAAGTTCGTTTGGACGAAGTTCAGATACAAGTGTGTTACGTTAGCGACACAAAGTCTGTGTGTAAAGTACACACAATGAAACAAATGAACGACACGTTATAATAACAAAAGTCTGGACCAACACACACACACACACACACACACACACACACTAACACACACACACACACACACTAACACACTCACACACATACACACACTCACACTTACACTCACACACTAACACACTCACACACATACACACTCACACTCACACTCACACACACTCTAATACGTGTCTATACGACTAGTTAAAAACAATGTATTTTGATCACTGTGACACTAACTAGTACTTCAGCCTCACTTTAGAACAAAACTCGTCGATCTCACGTAAGCAGCGAAAACAGCATCAGCGCCTCCGTGACGTCACACCAGGGACCGTCTACAAATGACTAACAATGACAAAAATGTCAAATTGAAAAATATTGACAGATTTTAACTAGAAGGAATAATTTAAACTTATTTCTTTCAGGAATAACTAACCTTCATATAATGTCACTTCAATCGTTAGTTTTTTACATTTTAGTTTATTGTTTATGTTTATATTTTCATACAATATACATTTTGTTATAACTGCTACTAGTCACTGATGGTCACCAAATTGATGTCACTTGTTAAAATAAACCATATCATGTAAATACACACGTTACTTTTTCAAATGTATCTTTTCATTTTTTAAATTTAAAAATTTGTGCAATATTTCTAAAACGTTTTGTAATAACTTCGTAATAACAACTGTGATGGTCACCAAATGTTTGTCATTTATAAATATTATCCATAACATGCTACTACACTCGCTTCTCATTGAAATGTTCTTAATCAACATTATCATGCAATATTTCATAAACATTTTGTAACAAATATTAGTTACCTGGATGTAACTACAGTACATGTGAAGTACTAGTATGTAATCTACGCCCCGCCCCCCTATATAGACCCTCTGCTCCCGCCATCCGTCTGCCTTTTAAACTCAATGATGGAGAGAAGACCCAGTTAGAGGCGGAGCATCTACTGATAGACCTGGAGTTACATTCAGGAAACTAATATTTATACTATGTACAAGCTCCGCCTCTAACAGGCTTCACTGTTGGTTTCTAACCGAGTTCCAGAAGTTCACTCCTGGCTGATAAACAGATCTTCACTCCGTTCCCAAGAAAGAAAACCATCCTAACCTGACTCTGTTGTAGATGATGTTCTTTCAGTTACTGTCTCCAGAACTGTGTGAGAACCAGCATCATGTCACGTTAATAAAAGTACAAACGTAGACGTCCGGCTCTGAACAGGCCGAAGACGCTACGCCCTGCTGGAGTCTCTCAGGTGATCAGGGACAGGTGACTCTCTGCCTCATGAGATCTGAGAACAGAACTACAAATCCAATGAGCAACACGCTGAGACTCCAGCTCCAGACAAATGATTTGATTTATGTGAACTAACCTCGCGTCTAACAGGTGGAAATCTGTCAGTGACGGTGAAAACATCAGTGCTTGTGTAGGGGCCCCTCCTGTCCTGTGGGGCCCCTCCTGTCCTGTGGGGCCCCTCCTGTCCTGTGGGGGCCCTCCTGTCCTGTGGGGGCCCTCCTGTCCTGTGTGGGGCCCTCCTGTCCTGTGGGGGGCCCTCCTGTCCTGTGGGGGCCCCTCCTGTCCTGTGGGGGCCCTCCTGTCCTGTGTGGGGCCCTCCTGTCCTGTGGGGGCACTCCTGTCCTGTGGGGGGCCCTCCTGTCCTGTGGGGGGCCCTCCTGTCCTGTGGGGGGCCCTCCTGTCCTGTGGGGGCCCTCCTGTCCTGTGTGGGGCCCTCCTGTCCTATGGGGGGCCCTCCTGTCCTGTGGGGGGCCCTCCTGTCCTGTGTGGGGCCCTCCTGTCCTGTGGGGGGCCCTCCTTTCCTGTGGGGGGCCCTCCTGTGCTGTGGGGGGTCCTCCTGTGCTGTGTGGGGCCCTCCTGTGCTGTGGGGGGCCCTCCTGTCCTGTGTGGGGCCCTCCTGTCCTGTGGGGGGCCCTCCTGTGCTGTGGGGGGCCCTCCTGTCCTGTGTGGGGCCCTCCTGTGCTGTGGGGGGCCCTCCTGTCCTGTGTGGGGCCCTCCTGTGCTGTGGGGGCCCTCCTGTGCTGTGGGGGGCCCTCCTGTCCTGTGTGGGGCCCTCCTGTGCTGTGGGGGCCCTCCTGTCCTGTGGGGGGCCCTCCTGTGCTGTGGGGGGCCCTCCTGTGCTGTGTGGGGCCCTCCTGTGCTGTGTGGGGCCCTCCTGTGCTGTGGGGGGCCCTCCTGTCCTGTGTGGGGCCCTCCTGTGCTGTGTGGGGCCCTCCTGTGCTGTGGGGGGCCCTCCTGTGCTGTGGGGGGCCCTCCTGTCCTGTGTGGGGCCCTCCTGTGCTGTGGGGGGCCCTCCTGTGCTGTGTGGGGCCCTCCTGTGCTGTGGGGGGCCCTCCTGTCCTGTGTGGGGCCCTCCTGTGCTGTGTGGGGCCCTCCTGTGCTGTGGGGGGCCCTCCTGTGCTGTGTGGGGCCCTCCTGTGCTGTGGGGGGCCCTCCTGTGCTGTGTGGGGCCCTCCTGTGCTGTGGGGGGCCCTCCTGTCCTGTGTGGGGCCCTCCTGTGCTGTGGGGTGCCCTCCTGTCCTGTGGGGGCCCTCCTGTCCTGACTTGAAGGTGGCAACGATTCAGCGGCTGTTTCCACATTTACTTCATCCGCGGATGTTTGAGATGGTTTTCCCCGCAGCCATGAAGAAGACGATCCTCAGATTTCCTCCAGTTTAAGACAAACCACCTCTGGATCCAGAGCTGCGAGCCTCGTCCCTCTGACGCCCAGTGCATGTGAAGCATAGATGATACTTTTGTTTGAATATTGTTTACTTTGAATCTGTTGATATATCCGTCTATCATGTTGTCATTGGAAACTATAGACGGTTGATCCTCATTGTAACCGTTTTATTCCTTTTTCTTTAGCTGTCAAAGAAATGTTAGTGACTGAAGCTCAGAGTTATCGTTTCCAAACAGACATAGAAAAATATCTCCTTCTGTCGCATCTGTAGCCGACGCTGCGACTCACAGTGTCAGCAACATCATAACATGGCTCAGAAACTCAATTTATTTTGAAGAACATATAACACGTGTATGTTCACAGTCACTGTGTTTGTATCTTCAGGCCAGAGGATCTGTCGTCGAGGAACCGAGCGTCCGTGCTACAAGGTGTCCTTCATCCACGACAGCAGGCGACGACTCACCTTCGACGACGCTCGCACTTCCTGCCGGACAGACGGCGGCGACTTGCTCAGCATCGAGACAGAAAGCGAGCAGCGACTGATCGAACGCTTCATACGACAGCTGGGAGCAGGAGACGGAGACTTCTGGATCGGACTTCGCCGGCAGAGAGTGACCAGCTTCGCTCCAGGATGTCCGTCTCAGTACGACTGGCTGGACGGAAGCAAGGCCAGGTTCAGGTGAGTCGTCGACTGATGGACGACACTCTTCGTGCACAGGAACGATAACAAGTCTCTACAGATCGTGTGTCGAACCCTGATGATGTCAGTGTTTAAGACGGGATGATGTCAGTGTTTAAGACGAGATGATGTCAGTGTTTAAGACGAGATGATGTCAGTGTTTAAGACGGGATGATGTCAGTGTTTAAGACGAGATGATGTCAGTGTTTAAGACGGGATGATGTCAGTGTTTAAGACGAGATGATGTCAGTGTTTAAGACGGGATGATGTCAGTGTTTAAGACGAGATGATGTCAGTGTTTAAGACGAGATGATGTCAGTGTTTAAGACGAGATGATGTCAGTGTTTAAGACGAGATGATGTCAGTGTTTAAGACGGGATGATGTCAGTGTTTAAGACGAGATGATGTCAGTGTTTAAGACGGGATGATGTCAGTGTTTAAGACGAGATGATGTCAGTGTCGAACCCTGATGATGTCAGTGTTTAAGACGAGATGATGTCAGTGTTTAAGACGAGATGATGTCAGTGTTTAAGACGAGATGATGTCAGTGTTTAAGACGGGATGATGTCAGTGTTTAAGACGAGATGATGTCAGTGTTTAAGACGGGATGATGTCAGTGTTTAAGACGAGATGATGTCAGTGTCGAACCCTGATGATGTCAGTGTTTAAGACGAGATGATGTCAGTGTTTAAGACCAGATGATGTCAGTGTTTAAGACGAGATGATGTCAGTGTCGAACCCTGATGATGTCAGTGTTTAAGACGGGATGATGTCAGTGTTTAAGACGGGATGATGTCAGTGTTTAAGACGAGATGATGTCAGTGTTTAAGACGGGATGATGTCAGTGTTTAAGACGAGATGATGTCAGTGTTTAAGACGAGATGATGTCAATGTTTAAGATTAGATGATGTCAATGTTTAAGACGAGATGATGTCACTGTTTAAGACAAGATGATGTCAGTGTTTAAGACGAGATGATGTCAATGTTTAAGACGAGATGATGTCACTGTTTAAGACGAGATGATGTCAGTGTTTAAGACGAGATGATGTCAGTGTTTAAGACGAGATGATGTCAGTGTTTAAGACGAGATCATGTCAGTGTTTAAGACGAGATGATGTCAGTGTTTAAGACGAGATGGTGTCAGTGTTTAAGACGAGATGATGTCAGTGTTTAAGACGAGATGATGTCAGTGTTTAAGACGAGATGATGTCAGTGTTTAAGACGAGATGATGTCAGTGTTTAAGACGAGATCATGTCAGTGTTTAAGACGAGATGATGTCAGTGTTTAAGACGAGATGGTGTCAGTGTTTAAGACGAGATCATGTCAGTGTTTAAGACGAGATGATGTCAGTGTTTAAGACGAGATGGTGTCAGTGTTTTAGACGAGATGATGTCAGTGTTTAAGACGAGATGATGTCAGTGTTTAAGACGAGATGATGTCAGTGTTTAAGACGAGATGATGTCAGTGTTTAAGACGAGATGATGTCAGTGTTTAAGATGAGATGATGTAACTGTTTAAGATTAGATGATGTCAGTGTTTAAGACGAGATGATGTCAGTGTTTAAGACGAGATGATGTCAGTGTTTAAGACGAGATGATGTAACTGTTTAAGATTAGATGATGTCAGTGTTTAAGACGAGATGATGTCAGTGTTTAAGATTAAATGATGTCAGTGTTTAAGACGAGATGATGTCAGTGTTTAAGACGAGATGATGTCAGTGTTAAAGACGAGATGATGTCAATGTTTAAGACGAGATGATGTCAGTGTTTAAGACTAGATGATGTCAGTGTTTAAGACGAGATGATGCCAGTGTTTAAGACGAGATAATGTCAGTGTTTAAGACGAGATGATGTCAGTGTTTAAGACGAGATAATGTCAGTGTTTAAGACGAGATGATGTCAGTGTTTAAGACGAGATGATGCCAGTGTTTAAGACGAGATAATGTCAGTGTTTAAGACGAGATGATGTCAGTGTTTAAGACGAGATGATGTCAGTGTTTAAGACGAGATGATGTCAGTGTTTGAGACGAGATGATGTCAGTGTTTAAGACGAGATGATGTCAGTGTTTAAGACGAGATGATGTCAGTGTTTAAGACGAGATGATGTCAGTGTTTAAGACGGGATGATGTCAGTGTTTAAGACGAGATGATGTCAGTGTTTAAGACGAGATGATGTCAGTGTTTAAGACGAGATGATGTCAGTGTTTAAGACGAGATGATGTCAGTGTTTAAGACGGGATGATGTCAGTGTTTAAGACGGGATGATGTCAGTGTTTAAGACGAGATGATGTAACTGTTTAAGATTAGATGATGTCAGTGTTTAAGATGAGATGATGTCATTGTTTAAGACGTGATGATGTCAGTGTTTAAGACAAGATGATGTCAGTGTCGAACCCTGATGATGTCAGTTTTTAAGACGAGATGATGTCACTGTTTAAGATTAGATGATGTCACTGTTTAAGACGAGATGATGTCACTGTTTAAGACGAGATGATGTCAGTGTTTAAGACGAGATGATGTCAGTGTTTAAGACGAGATGTTGTAAGTGTTTAAGATTAGATTATGTCACTGTTTAAGACGAGATGATGTCACTGTTTAAGACGAGATGATGTCAGTGTTTAAGACGAGATGATGTCAGTGTCGAACCCTGATGATGTCACTATTTAAGACGAGATGATGTCAGTGTTTAAGACGAGATGATGTCAGTGTTTAAGATGAGGTGATGTCAGTGTTTAAGACGGGATGATGTCAGTGTTTAAGACGAGATGATGCTAGTGTTTAAGACGAGATGATGTCAGTGTTTAAGACGAGATGATGTCAGTGTTAAAGACGAGATGATGTCAGTGTTTAAGACGAGATGATGTCAGTGTTTAAGACGAGATGATGTCAGTGTTAAAGACGAGATGATGTCAGTGTTTAAGACGAGATGATGTCACTGTTTAAGACGTGATAATGTCAGTGTTTAAGACGAGATGATGTCAGTGTTTAAGACGAGATGATGTAACTGTTTAAGATTAGATGATGTCAATGTTTAAGACGAGATGATGTCACTGTTTAAGACGAGATAATGTCAGTGTTTAAGACGAGATGATGTCAGTGTTTAAGACGAGATCATGTCAGTGTTTAAGACGAGATGATGTAACTGTTTAAGATTAGATGATGTCAATGTTTAAGACGAGATGATGTCACTGTTTAAGACGAGATAATGTCAGTGTTTAAGACGAGATGATGTCAGTGTTTAAGACGAGATCATGTCAGTGTTTAAGACGAGATCATGTCAGTGTTTAAGACGAGATGATGTCAGTGTTTAAGACGAGATGGTGTCAGTGTTTAAGACGGGATGATGTCAGTGTTTAAGACGAGATGATGTCAGTGTTTAAGACGAGATGATGTCAGTGTTTAAGACGAGATGATGTCAGTGTTTCAGACGAGATGATGTCAGTGTTTAAGACGGGATGATGTCAGTGTTTAAGACGGGATGATGTCAGTGTTTAAGACGAGATGATGTAACTGTTTAAGATTAGATGATGTCAGTGTTTAAGACGAGATGATGTCATTGTTTAAGACGTGATGATGTCAGTGTTTAAGACAAGATGATGTCAGTGTTTAAGACGGGATGATGTCAGTGTTTAAGACGAGATGATGTCAGTGTTTAAGACGAGATGATGTCAGTGTTTAAGACGAGATGATGTCAGTGTTTAAGACAAGATGATGTCAGTGTTTAAGACGAGATGATGTAACTGTTTAAGATTAGATGATGTCAGTGTTTAAGATTAGATGATGTCAGTGTCGAATCCTGATGATGTCAGTGTTTAAGACGAGATGATGTCAGTGTTTAAGACGAGATGATGTCAGTGTTTAAGACGAGATGATGTCAGTGTTTAAGATGAGATGATGTCAGTGTTTAAGACGAGATGATGTAACTGTTTAAGATTAGATGATGTCAGTGTTTAAGACGAGATGATGTCAGTGTCGAACCCTGATGATGTCAGTTTTTAAGATGAGATGATGTCAATGTTTAAGATTAGATGATGTCACTGTTTAAGACGAGATGATGTCACTGTTTAAGACGAGATGATGTCAGTGTTTAAGACGAGATGATGTCAGTGTTTAAGACGAGATGTTGTAAGTGTTTAAGATTAGATTATGTCACTGTTTAAGACGAAATGATGTCACTGTTTAAGACGAGATGATGTCAGTGTTTAAGACGAGATGATGTCAGTGTTCAAGACGAGATGATGTCAGTGTCGAACCCTGATGATGTCACTGTTTAAGACGAGATGATGTCAGTGTTTAAGACGAGATGATGTCAGTGTTTAAGACGAGATGATGTCAGTGTTTAAGACGAGATGATGTCAGTGTTTAAGACGAGATGATGTCAGTGTTTAAGACGAGATCATGTCAGTGTTTAAGACGAGATGATGTCAGTGTTTAAGACGAGATGGTGTCAGTGTTTAAGACGAGATCATGTCAGTGTTTAAGACGAGATGATGTCAGTGTTTAAGACGAGATGGTGTCAGTGTTTTAGACGAGATGATGTCAGTGTTTAAGACGAGATGATGTCAGTGTTTAAGACGAGATGATGTCAGTGTTTAAGACGAGATGATGTCAGTGTTTAAGACGAGATGATGTCAGTGTTTAAGATGAGATGATGTAACTGTTTAAGATTAGATGATGTCAGTGTTTAAGACGAGATGATGTCAGTGTTTAAGACGAGATGATGTCAGTGTTTAAGACGAGATGATGTAACTGTTTAAGATTAGATGATGTCAGTGTTTAAGACGAGATGATGTCAGTGTTTAAGATTAAATGATGTCAGTGTTTAAGACGAGATGATGTCAGTGTTTAAGACGAGATGATGTCAGTGTTAAAGACGAGATGATGTCAATGTTTAAGACGAGATGATGTCAGTGTTTAAGACTAGATGATGTCAGTGTTTAAGACGAGATGATGCCAGTGTTTAAGACGAGATAATGTCAGTGTTTAAGACGAGATGATGTCAGTGTTTAAGACGAGATAATGTCAGTGTTTAAGACGAGATGATGTCAGTGTTTAAGACGAGATGATGCCAGTGTTTAAGACGAGATAATGTCAGTGTTTAAGACGAGATGATGTCAGTGTTTAAGACGAGATGATGTCAGTGTTTAAGACGAGATGATGTCAGTGTTTGAGACGAGATGATGTCAGTGTTTAAGACGAGATGATGTCAGTGTTTAAGACGAGATGATGTCAGTGTTTAAGACGAGATGATGTCAGTGTTTAAGACGGGATGATGTCAGTGTTTAAGACGAGATGATGTCACTGTTTAAGACGAGATGATGTCAGTGTTTAAGACGAGATGATGTCAGTGTTTAAGACGAGATGTTGTAAGTGTTTAAGATTAGATTATGTCACTGTTTAAGACGAGATGATGTCACTGTTTAAGACGAGATGATGTCAGTGTTTAAGACGAGATGATGTCAGTGTTCAAGACGAGATGATGTCAGTGTCGAACCCTGATGATGTCACTGTTTAAGACGAGATGATGTCAGTGTTTAAGACGAGATGATGTCAGTGTTTAAGACGAGATGATGTCAGTGTTTAAGACGAGATGATGTCAGTGTTTAAGACAAGATGATGTCAGTGTTTAAGACGAGATGTTGTCAGTGTTTAAGACGAGATGATGTCAGTGTTTAAGACGAGATGATGTCAGTGTTTAAGACGAGATGATGTAACTGTTTAAGACGAGTCAGTGTTTAAGACGAGATGTCAGTGTTTAAGACGAGATGATGTCAGTGTTTAAGACGAGATGATGTCAGTGTTTAAGACGAGATGGTGTCAGTGTTTAAGACGGATGATGTCAGTGTTTAAGACGAGATGATGTCAGTGTTTAAGACGAGATGATGTCAGTGTTTAAGACGAGATGATGTCAGTGTTTAAGACGAGTCAGTGTTTAAGACGAGATGTCAGTGTTTAAGACGAGATGATGTCAGTGTTTAAGACGAGATGATGTCAGTGTTTAAGACCAGATGGTGTCAGTGTTTAAGACGGGATGATGTCAGTGTTTAAGACGAGATGATGTCAGTGTTTAAGACGAGATGATGTCAGTGTTTAAGACGAGATGATGTCAGTGTTTAAGACGAGATGGTGTCAGTGTTTAAGACGAGATGATGTCAGTGTTTAAGACGAGATGATGTCAGTGTTTAAGACAAGATGATGTCAGTGTTTAAGACGAGATGATGTAACTGTTTAAGATTAGATGATGTCAGTGTTTAAGACGAGATGATGTCAGTGTTTAAGACGAGATGATGTCAGTGTTTAAGACGAGATGATGTCAGTGTTTAAGACGAGATGATGTGAGTGTTTAGGACGAGATGATGTCAGTGTTTAAGACGAGATGATGTCACTGTTTAAGACGAGATGATGTCAGTGTTTAAGACGAGATGATGTCAGTGTTTAAGACGGGATGATGTCAGTGTTTAAGACGAGATGATGTCAGTGTTTAAGACGAGATGATGTCAGTGTTTAAGACGAGATGATGTAACTGTTTAAGATTAGATGATGTCAGTGTTTAAGACGAGATGATGTCAGTGTTTAAGACGAGATGATGTCAGTGTTTAAGACGAGATGATGTAAGTGTTTAAGATTAGATAATGTCAGTGTCGAACCCTGATGATGTCAGTGTTTAAGATGAGATGATGTCAGTGTTTAAGACGAGATGATGTCAGTGTTTAAGACGAGAGGATGTCAGTGTTTAAGATGAGATGATGTCAGTGTTTAAGACGAGATGATGTAACTGTTTAAGATTAGATGATGTCAGTGTTTAAGACGAGATGATGTCAGTGTTTAAGATTAGATGATGTCAGTGTCGAACCCTGATGATGTCAGTTTTTAAGACGAGATGATGTCACTGTTTAAGATTAGATGATGTCACTGTTTAAGACGAGATGATGTCACTGTTTAAGACGAGATGATGTCAGTGTTTAAGACGAGATGATGTCAGTGTTTAAGACGAGATGTTGTAAGTGTTTAAGATTAGATTATGTCACTGTTTAAGACGAGATGATGTCACTGTTTAAGACGAGATGATGTCAGTGTTTAAGACGAGATGATGTCAGTGTTTAAGACGAGATGATGTCAGTGTCGAACCCTGATGATGTCACTATTTAAGACGAGATGATGTCAGTGTTTAAGACGAGATGATGTCAGTGTTTAAGATGAGGTTATGTCAGTGTTTAAGACGGGATGATGTCAGTGTTTAAGACGAGATGATGCTAGTGTTTAAGACGAGATGATGTCAGTGTTTAAGACGAGATGATGTCAGTGTTTAAGACGAGATGATGTCAGTGTTTAAGACGAGATGATGTCAGTGTTTAAGACGAGATGATGTCAGTGTTAAAGACGAGATGATGTCAGTGTTTAAGACGAGATGATGTCACTGTTTAAGACGTGATAATGTCAGTGTTTAAGACGAGATGATGTCAGTGTTTAAGACGAGATGATGTAACTGTTTAAGATTAGATGATGTCAATGTTTAAGACGAGATGATGTCACTGTTTAAGACGAGATGATGTCAGTGTTTAACACGAGATGATGTCAGTGTTTAAGATGAGATGATGTCAGTGTTTAAGACGAGATCATGTCAGTGTTTAAGACGAGATGATGTCAGTGTTTGAGACGAGATGGTGTCAGTGTTTAAGACGGGATGATGTCAGTGTTTAAGACGAGATGATGTCAGTGTTTAAGACGAGGTGATGTCAGTGTTTAAGATTAGATGATGTCAGTGTCGAACCCTGATGATGTCAGTGTTTAAGATGTGATGTCAGTGTTTAAGACGAGATGATGTCAGTGTTTAAGACGAGAGGATGTCAGTGTTTAAGATGAGATGATGTCAGTGTTTAAGACGAGATGATGTAACTGTTTAAGATTAGATGATGTCAGTGTTTAAGACGAGATGATGTCAGTGTTTAAGATTAGATGATGTCAGTGTCGAACCCTGATGATGTCAGTTTTTAAGACGAGATGATGTCACTGTTTAAGATTAGATGATGTCACTGTTTAAGACGAGATGATGTCACTGTTTAAGACGAGATGATGTCAGTGTTTAAGACGAGATGATGTCAGTGTTTAAGACGAGATGTTGTAAGTTTTTAAGATTAGATTATGTCACTGTTTAAGACGAGATGATGTCACTGTTTAAGACGAGATGATGTCAGTGTTTAAGACTAGATGATGTCAGTGTTTAAGACGAGATGATGTCAGTGTCGAACCCTGATGATGTCACTATTTAAGACGAGATGATGTCAGTGTTTAAGACGAGATGATGTCAGTGTTTAAGATGAGGTGATGTCAGTGTTTAAGACGGGATGATGTCAGTGTTTAAGACGAGATGATGCTAGTGTTTAAGACGAGATGATGTCAGTGTTTAAGACGAGATGATGTCAGTGTTTAAGACGAGATGATGTCAGTGTTTAAGACGAGATGATGTCAGTGTTTAAGACGAGATGATGTCAGTGTTAAAGACGAGATGATGTCAGTGTTTAAGACGAGATGATGTCACTGTTTAAGACGTGATAATGTCAGTGTTTAAGACGAGATGATGTCAGTGTTTAAGACGAGATGATGTAACTGTTTAAGATTAGATGATGTCAATGTTTAAGACGAGATGATGTCACTGTTTAAGACGAGATGATGTCAGTGTTTAAGACGAGATGATGTCAGTGTTTAAGACGAGATCATGTCAGTGTTTAAGACGAGATGATGTCAGTGTTTAAGACGAGATGGTGTCAGTGTTTAAGACGGGATGATGTCAGTGTTTAAGACGAGATGATGTCAGTGTTTAAGACGAGATGATGTCAGTGTTTAAGACGAGATGATGTTAGTGTTTAAGACGAGATGATGTCAGTGTTTAAGACGAGATGATGTCAGTGTTTAAGACGGGAATGTCAGTGTTTAAGACGGGATGATGTCAGTGTTTAAGACGAGATGATGTAACTGTTTAAGATTAGATGATGTCAGTGTTTAAGACGAGATGATGTCATTGTTTAAGACGTGATGATGTCAGTGTTTAAGACAAGATGATGTCAGTGTTTAAGACGAGATGATGTCAGAGTTTAAGACGGGATGATGTCAGTGTTTAAGACGAGATGATGTCAATGTTGAACCCTGATGATGTCAGTGTTTAAGACGAGATGATGTCAGTGTTTAAGACGAGATGATGTCAGTGTTTAAGACAAGATGATGTCAGTGTTTAAGACGAGATGATGTAACTGTTTAAGATTAGATGATGTCAGTGTTTAAGATTAGATGATGTCAGTGTCGAACCCTGATGATGTCAGTGTTTAAGACGAGATGATGTCAGTGTTTAAGACGAGATGATGTCAGTGTTTAAGACGAGATGATGTCAGTGTTTAAGATGAGATGATGTCAGTGTTTAAGACGAGATGATGTAACTGTTTAAGATTAGATGATGTCAGTGTTTAAGACGAGATGATGTCAGTGTCGAACCCTGATGATGTCAGTTTTTAAGACGAGATGATGTCACTGTTTAAGATTAGATGATGTCACTGTTTAAGACGAGATGATTTCACTGTTTAAGACGAGATGATGTCAGTGTTTAAGACGAGATGATGTCAGTGTTTAAGACGAGATGTTGTAAGTGTTTAAGATTAGATTATGTCACTGTTTAAGACGAGATGATGTCACTGTTTAAGACGAGATGATGTCAGTGTTTAAGACGAGATGATGTCAGTGTTTAAGACGAGATGATGTCAGTGTTTAAGACGAGATGATGTCAGTGTTTAAGACGAGATGATGTCAGTGTTTAAGACAAGATGATGTCAGTGTTTAAGACGAGATGTTGTCAGTGTTTAAGACGAGATGATGTCAGTGTTTAAGACGAGATGATGTCAGTGTTTAAGACGAGATGATGTCAGTGTTTAAGACGAGATGATGTCAGTGTTTAAGACGAGATGATGTAACTGTTTAAGATTAGATGATGTCAGTGTTTAAGATGAGATGATGTCATTGTTTAAGATTAGATGATGTCAGTGTTTAAGACAAGATGATGTCAGTGTTTAAGAAGAGATGATGTCAGAGTTTAAGACGGGATGATGTCAGTGTTTAAGAATAGATGATGTCAGTGTTTAAGACGAGATGATGTCAGTGTTTAAGACGAGATGATGTCAGTGTTTAAGACAAGATGATGTCAGTGTTTAAGACGAGATGATGTAACTGTTTAAGATTAGATGATGTCAGTGTTTAAGATTAGATGATGTCAGTGTCGAACCCTGATGATGTCAGTGTTTAAGATGAGATGATGTCAGTGTTTAAGACGAGATGATGTCAGTGTTTAAGACGAGAGGATGTCAGTGTTTAAGATGAGATGATGTCAGTGTTTAAGACGAGATGATGTAACTGTTTAAGATTAGATGATGTCAGTGTTTAAGACGAGATGATGTCAGTGTTTAAGATTAGATGATGTCAGTGTCGAACCCTGATGATGTCAGTTTTTAAGACGAGATGATGTCACTGTTTAAGATTAGATGATGTCACTGTTTAAGACGAGATGATGTCACTGTTTAAGACGAGATGATGTCAGTGTTTAAGACGAGATGTTGTAAGTGTTTAAGATTAGATTATGTCACTGTTTAAGACGAGATGATGTCACTGTTTAAGACGAGATGATGTCAGTGTTTAAGACGAGATGATGTCAGTGTTTAAGACGAGATGATGTCAGTGTCGAACCCTGATGATGTCACTATTTAAGACGAGATGATGTCAGTGTTTAAGACGAGATGATGTCAGTGTTTAAGATGAGGTGATGTCAGTGTTTAAGACGGGATGATGTCAGTGTTTAAGACGAGATGATGCTAGTGTTTAAGACGAGATGATGTCAGTGTTTAAGACGAGATGATGTCAGTGTTTAAGACGAGATGATGTCAGTGTTTAAGACGAGATGATGTCAGTGTTTAAGACGAGATGATGTCAGTGTTAAAGACGAGATGATGTCAGTGTTTAAGACGAGATGATGTCACTGTTTAAGACGTGATAATGTCAGTGTTTAAGACGAGATGATGTCAGTGTTTAAGACGAGATGATGTCAGTGTTTAAGACGAGATGATGTCAGTGTTTAAGACGAGATGATGTCAGTGTTAAAGACGAGATGATGTCAGTG
Organism: Callionymus lyra; assembly: GCF_982586985.1. Taxonomy (NCBI): domain Eukaryota; kingdom Metazoa; phylum Chordata; class Actinopteri; order Syngnathiformes; family Callionymidae; genus Callionymus; species Callionymus lyra. Next base: position 109,319 of record NC_141824.1, on the reverse strand, counting down.
TTTAAGACGAGATGATGTCAGTGTTTAAGACGAGATGATGTCAGTGTTTAAGACGAGATGATGTCAGTGTTTAAGACGGGATGATGTCAGTGTTTAAGACGGGATGATGTCAGTGTTTAAGACGAGATGATGTAACTGTTTAAGATTAGATGATGTCAGAGTTTAAGACGAGATGATGTCATTGTTTAAGACGTGATAATGTCAGTGTTTAAGACAAGATGATGTCAGTGTTTAAGACGAGATGATGTCAGAGTTTAAGACGGGATGATGTCAGTGTTTAAGAATAGATGATGTCAGTGTTTAAGACGAGATGATGTCAGTGTTTAAGACGAGATGATGTCAGTGTTTAAGACAAGATGATGTGAGTGTTTCAGACGAGATGATGTAACTGTTTAAGATTAGATGATGTCAGTGTTTAAGATTAGATGATGTCAGTGTCGAACCCTGATGATGTCAGTGTTTAAGACGAGATGATGTCAGTGTTTAAGACGAGATGATGTCAGTGTTTAAGACGAGATGATGTCAGTGTTTAAGACGAGATGATGTCAGTGTCGAACTCTGATGATGTCACGGTTTAAGACGAGATGATGTCAGTGTTTAAGACGAGATGATGTCAGTGTTTAAGACGAGATGATGTCAGTGTTTAAGACGAGATGATGTCAGAGTTTAAGACGGGATGATGTCAGTGTTTAAGAATAGATGATGTCAGTGTTTAAGACGAGATGATGTCCGTGTTTAAGACGAGATGATGTCAGTGTTTAAGACAAGACGATGTCAGTGTTTAAGACGAGATGATGTAACTGTTTAAGATTAGATGATGTCAGTGTTTAAGACGAGATGATGTCAGTGTTTAAGACGTGATGATGTCAGTGTTTAAGACGAGATGATGTCAGAGTTTAAGACGGGATGATGTCAGTGTTTAAGACGAGATGATGTCAGTGTTTAAGACGAGATGATGTCAGTGTTTAAGACGAGATGATGTCAGTGTTTAAGACGAGATGATGTCAGTGTTTAAGACGAGATGATGTAACTGTTTAAGATTAGATGATGTCAGTGTTTAAGACGAGATGATGTCAGTGTTTAAGACGAGATGATGTCAGTGTTTAAGACGAGATGATGTCAGTGTTTAAGACGAGATGATGTCAGTGTTTAGGACGAGATGATGTCAGTGTTTAAGATTAAATGATGTCAGTGTTTAAGACGAGATAATGTCAATGTTGAACCCTGATGATGTCAGTGTTTAAGACGGGATGATGTCAGTGTTTAAGACGAGATGATGTCAGTGTTTAAGACGAGATGATGTCAGTGTTTAAGACGAGATGATGTCAGTGTTTAAGACGAGATGATGCCAGTGTTTAAGACGAGATGGTGTCAGTGTTTAAGACGGGATGATGTCAGTGTTTAAGACGAGATGATGTCAGTGTTTAAGACGAGATGATGTCAGTGTTTAAGACGAGATGATGTCAGTGTTTAAGACGAGATGGTGTCAGTGTTTAAGACAAGATGATGTCAGTGTTTAAGACGAGATGATGTCAGTGTTTAAGACGAGATGATGTCAGTGTTTAAGACGGGATGATGTAACTGTTTAAGATTAGATGATGTCAGTGTTTAAGACGAGATGATGTCAGTGTTTAAGACGAGATGATGTCAGTGTTTAAGACGAGATGATGTCAGTGTTTAAGACGAGATGATGTCAGTGTTTAGGACGAGATGATGTCAGTGTTTAAGACGAGATGATGTCACTGTTTAAGACGAGATGATGTCAGTGTTTAAGACGAGATGATGTCAGTGTTTAAGACGGGATGATGTCAGTGTTTAAGACGAGATGATGTCAGTGTTTAAGACGAGATGATGTCAGTGTTTAAGACGAGATGATGTAACTGTTTAAGATTAGATGATGTCAGTGTTTAAGACGAGATGATGTCAGTATTTAAGACGAGATGATGTCAGTGTTTAAGACGAGATGATGTCAGTGTTTAAGACGAGATGATGCCAGTGTTTAAGACGAGATGATGTCAGTGTTTCAGATTAAATGATGTCAGTGTTTAAGACGAGATAATGTCAATGTTGAACCCTGATGATGTCAGTGTTTAAGACGAGATGATGTCAGTGTTTAAGACGAGATGATGTCAGTGTTTAAGACAAGATGATGTCAGTGTTTAAGACGAGATGATGTCAGTGTTTAAGACGGGATGATGTCAGTGTTTAAGAATAGATGATGTCAGTGTTTAAGACGAGATGATGTCAGTGTTTAAGACAAGATGATGTCAGTGTTTAAGACGAGATGATGTAACTGTTTAAGATTAGATGATGTCAGTGTTTAAGATTAGATGTTGTCAGTGTCGAACCCTGATGATGTCAGTGTTTAAGACGAGATGATGTCAGTGTTTAAGACGAGATGATGTCAGTGTTTAAGACGAGATGATGTCAGTGTTTAGGACGAGATGATGTCAGTGTTTAAGATTAAATGATGTCAGTGTTTAAGACGAGATAATGTCAATGTTGAACCCTGATGATGTCAGTGTTTAAGACGGGATGATGTCAGTGTTTAAGACGAGATGATGTCAGTTTTTAAGACGAGATGATGTCAGTGTTTAAGACGAGATGATGTCAGTGTTTAAGACGAGATGATGCCAGTGTTTAAGACGAGATGGTGTCAGTGTTTAAGACGGGATGATGTCAGTGTTTAAGACAAGATGATGTCAGTGTTTAAGACGAGATGATGTAACTGTTTAAGATTAGATGATGTCAGTGTTTAAGATTAGATGTTGTCAGTGTCGAACCCTGATGATGTCAGTGTTTAAGACGAGATGATGTCAGTGTTTAAGACGAGATGATGTCAGTGTTTAAGACGAGATGATGTCAGTGTTTAAGATGAGATGATGTCAGTGTTTAAGACGAGATGATGTAACTGTTTAAGATTAGATGATGTCAGTGTTTAAGACGAGATGATGTCAGTGTCGAACCCTGATGATGTCTGTTTTTAAGACGAGATGATGTCACTGTTTAAGATTAGATGATGTCACTGTTTAAGACGACATGATGTCACTGTTTAAGACGAGATGATGTCAGTGTTTAAGACGAGATGATGTCAGTGTTTAAGACGAGATGTTGTAAGTGTTTAAGATTAGATTATGTCACTGTTTAAGACAAGATGATGTCACTGTTTAAGACGAGATGATGTCAGTGTTTAAGAAGAGATGATGTCAGTGTTTAAGACGAGATGTTGTAAGTGTTTAAGATTAGATTATGTCACTGTTTAAGACGAGATGATGTCAGTGTTTAAGACGAGATGATGTCAGTGTTTAAGACGAGATGATGTCAGTGTTTAAGACGAGATGATGTCAGTGTTTAAGACGAGATGATGTCACTGTTTAAGACGAGATGATGTCAGTGTTTAAGACGAGATGATGTCAGTGTTTAAGACGAGATGATGTCAGTGTTTAAGACTGATGATGTCAGTGTTTAAGACGAGATGATCTCAGTGTCGAACCCTGATGATGTCACTGTTTAAGACAAGATGATGTCAGTGTTTAAGACAAGATGATGTCAGTGTTCAAGACGAGATGATGTCAGTGTTTAAGACGAGATGATGTCAGTGTTTAAGACGAGATGATGTCAGTGTTTAAGACGAGATGATGTCAGTGTTTAAGACGGGATGATGTCAGTGTTTAAGACGAGATGATGTCAGTGTTTAAGACGAGATGATTTCATTGTTTAAGACGAGATGATGTCACTGTTTAAGACGAGATGATGTCAGTGTCGAACCCTGATGATGTCAGTGTTTAAGACGAGATGATGTCAGTGTTTAAGACCAGATGATGTCAGTGTTTAAGACGAGATGATGTCAGTGTCGAACCCTGATGATGTCAGTTTTTAAGACGAGATGATGTCAGTGTTTAAGACGAGATGATGTCAGTGTTAAAGACGAGATGATGTCAGTGTTAAAGACGAGATGATGTCAGTGTTTAAGACGAGATGATGTCACTGTTTAAGATTAGATGATGTCAGTGTTTAAGACGAGATGATGTCAGTGTTTAAGACAAGATGATGTCAGTGTTTAAGACGAGATGATGTCAGTGTTAAAGACGAGATGATGTCAGTGTTTAAGACGAGATGGTGTCAGTGTTTAAGACGAGATGATGTCACTGTTTAAGACGAGATGATGTCAGTGTTTAAGACGAGATGATGTCAGTGTTTAAGACGAGATGATGTCAGTGTTTAAGACGAGATGATGTCACTGTTTAAGACGAGATGATGTCAGTGTTTAAGACAAGATGATGTCAGTGTTTAAGACGAGATGATGTCAGTGTTTAAGACGAGATGATGTCAGTGTTTAAGACGAGATGATGTCAGTGTCGAACCCTGATGATGTCACTGTTTAAGACAAGATGATGTCAGTGTTTAAGACAAGATGATGTCAGTGTTCAAGACGAGATGATGTCAGTGTTTAAGACGAGATGATGTCAGTGTTTAAGACGAGATGATGTCAGTGTTTAAGACGAGATGATGTCAGTGTTTAAGACGGGATGATGTCAGTGTTTAAGACGAGATGATGTCAGTGTTTAAGACGAGATGATTTCATTGTTTAAGACGAGATGATGTCACTGTTTAAGACGAGATGATGTCAGTGTCGAACCCTGATGATGTCAGTGTTTAAGACGAGATGATGTCAGTGTTTAAGACCAGATGATGTCAGTGTTTAAGACGAGATGATGTCAGTGTCGAACCCTGATGATGTCAGTGTTTAAGACGAGATGATGTCAGTGTTTAAGACGAGATGATGTCAGTGTTAAAGACGAGATGATGTCAGTGTTAAAGACGAGATGATGTCAGTGTTAAAGACGAGATGATGTCAGTGTTTAAGACGAGATGATGTCACTGTTTAAGATTAGATGATGTCAGTGTTTAAGACAAGATGATGTCAGTGTTTAAGACAAGATGATGTCAGTGTTTAAGACGAGATGATGTCAGTGTTAAAGACGAGATGATGTCAGTGTTTAAGACGAGATGGTGTCAGTGTTTAAGACGAGATGTTGTCAGTGTTTAAGACGAGATGATGTCAGTGTTTAAGACGAGATGATGTCAGTGTTTAGGACGAGATGATGTCAGTGTTTAAGACGAGATGATGTCAGTGTTTAAGACGAGATGATGTCAGTGTTTAAGACGAGATGTTGTAAGTGTTTAAGATTAGATTATGTCACTGTTTAAGACGAGATGATGTCACTGTTTAAGACGAGATGATGTCAGTGTTTAAGACGAGATGATGTCAGTGTTTAAGACGAGATGATGTCACTGTTTAAGACGAGATGATGTCAGTGTTTAAGACGAGATGATGTCAGTGTTTAAGACGAGATGATGTCACTGTTTAAGACGAGATGATGTCAGTGTTTAAGACGAGATGATGTCAGTGTTTAAGACGAGATGATGTCAGTGTTTAAGACGGGATGATGTCAGTGTTTAAGACGAGATGATGTCAGTGTTTAAGACGAGATGATTTCATTGTTTAAGACGAGATGATGTCACTGTTTAAGACGAGATGATGTCAGTGTCGAACCCTGATGATGTCAGTGTTTAAGACGAGATGATGTCAGTGTTTAAGACCAAATGATGTCAGTGTTTAAGACGAGATGATGTCAGTGTTTAAGACGAGATGTTGTAAGTGTTTAAGATTAGATTATGTCACTGTTTAAGACGAGATGATGTCACTGTTTAAGACGAGATGATGTCAGTGTTTAAGACGAGATGATGTCAGTGTTTAAGACGAGATGATGTCACTGTTTAAGACGAGATGATGTCAGTGTTTAAGACGAGAGGATGTCAGTGTTTAAGACGAGATGATGTCAGTGTTTAAGACGAGATGATGTCAGTGTCGAACCCTGATGATGTCACTGTTTAAGACAAGATGATGTCAGTGTTTAAGACAAGATGATGTCAGTGTTCAAGACGAGATGATGTCAGTGTTTAAGACGAGATGATGTCAGTGTTTAAGACGAGATGATGTCAGTGTTTAAGACGAGATGATGTCAGTGTTTAAGACGGGATGATGTCAGTGTTTAAGACGAGATGATGTCAGTGTTTAAGACGAGATGATTTCATTGTTTAAGACGAGATGATGTCAGTGTTTAAGACGAGATGATGTCAGTGTCGAACCCTGATGATGTCAGTGTTTAAGACGAGATGATGTCAGTGTTTAAGACCAGATGATGTCAGTGTTTAAGACCAGATGATGTCAGTGTTTAAGACGAGATGATGTCAGTGTCGAACCCTGATGATGTCAGTGTTTAAGACGAGATGATGTCAGTGTTTAAGACGAGATGATGTCAGTGTTAAAGACGAGATGATGTCAGTGTTAAAGACGAGATGATGTCAGTGTTTAAGACGAGATGATGTCACTGTTTAAGATTAGATGATGTCAGTGTTTAAGACGAGATGATGTCAGTGTTTAAGACAAGATGATGTCAGTGTTTAAGACGAGATGATGTCAGTGTTAAAGACGAGATGATGTCAGTGTTTAAGACGAGATGGTGTCAGTGTTTAAGACGAGATGTTGTCAGTGTTTAAGATGAGATGATGTCAGTGTTTAAGACGAGATGATGTCAGTGTTTAGGACAAGATGATGTCAGTGTTTAAGACGAGATGATGTCAGTGTTTAAGACGAGATGATGTCAGTGTTTAAGACGAGATGATGTCAGTGTTTAAGACGAGATGATGTCAGTGTTTGAGACGAGATGATGTCAGTGTTTAAGACGAGATGATGTCAGTGTTTAAGACGAGATGATGTCAGTGTTTAGGACGAGATGATGTCAGTGTTTAAGA